>NC_079379.1:3296726-3596726 GCF_021018895.1 Seriola aureovittata
ACTATGTATCATTATTATATTATTATAAGAATATAATGGGCAACTAGATAGAATCAGAAAAGAAGAAAACCCACAACCAGTTCACACAAAAACATAACATAAAAAAAAATAAAAAATACAATAACAGCTTTTTTTGTTGGCATGTTATTTGTTTGTACATATTAGGAATTTGATTGTTTCTTTCCCATATTTAAATTTCTTTTTCTTGTCTTTGATATTAAAAAGCGCTTTGATACTTACCACTGCTATTCTAAAACAAGCACTAAGCATGCAACAAAGCAACGAATAACAAAAAATGCATAAAAAAAGCTCTAGGTAAAGGTAAGCAAACACACATTAAAGAACACACAGGTATTCAGAAGAAGAAGAAGAGAATAAAATGTCTAAATGAGAAAAAAAAAAACTTACTTGCAACGGTAAGAGAGAAAGCGAGCGCTACTTACCGTACGGGCTCGTCCCGTGGCACACACACTAACGGGCCAGCTTATGGCTCGGCACAGCGAGGCGCGACAGGTGAGAAGCTGGTTGTTAGCGTTCGGCATGCCACTCTTCATTCTGAGTCCTAACACTGCACTGACACTAAATCCTGACCTCACTGTGAACCGGAGCAGGCTCGGGAAATGAAACTATGAATGACTTCTTACATCTGACACCTTTAGATTGAAACTGACAAAGGGTGGGATGAATTATTCATATTACATTTACCACAATGCACACCATTGTAAAGGTATGTTTGCCTCTTCAGTTGCACAGTATTGATTTTTATTTTGCAATACATCGTCTAACACATACTCATTACCATTGGCAAGGCATGGTGACACTATCAGATTGTGATGATTCCCACTAAAACTAAACTAATAGTAACCTGATCTCAGTCTTTATAACACAGAACAGATTTTGTTTTCCATCTCTCATTCTGATCCTCGGCTCAGAGCTCGGACGTCCACAATTCTCCTCTGGTTGCTGTTAGTGATTTCCAAGCAAAATGCCGGTTTAAAATGTCACACATTAATTGTATGCATTAGGACAAACACAAAAATTATCATTCACACACACACTTGTGATCTGGACACAACATGCTCAAATGGTGAAGTGGGATTTTGCGTAGCTGGCCTCTGGTGCTCTTATACTGTAAACCAACTTCTATGCTTCAGTGAGTATTTTTTGAGTCACATAAAAACCCCCTGTAAACATTATATAACATTCACATAGGAACTGATTATGAGGTGCAGCTGCTGAAACATAAGAATTATCATCGAGACCTGGTTGAAACCTGAAACTCTCAGACACATTCAATTCATTTTGGACCAATGTGCCGTATCACATATGTCAGGAGAAGAACAATTTAAAGACACAGTGCGAGCTGACTGTGGATGTGTGATTGTGTGATTGTACATGTATATATGGGGTAAACTTTATGAAGAGTAAAATAAATGCTGAAATGTGATGTGTTGACTTTATGCAGTGGCATTCTTTTTACCACTACATAAAAAGGGTAAAATGATACTAATTTGCAGCTACAGAGATGATCATGGTCAAATGTGGAAGTGCTTGTATTTTGAAAATGGTTCTAAAGATGCATCTACGAAAAGCAGAGCTCTACTGCTTTCATCTAACTGCTAGCATGAGTCAGACATGTGCGCTGCTCTTGTGCGGCACCGCTAAGGCCGTGTATTAACCATGTTAGCAGCTCAGCAGATGTATTTTCTGATGATAATGACAATGATGATGGCAATGACAAAAACTAGGGTGGGGGTAGTTAATGACATGACTGCAGGCCTTTAGATCAATGTGAGAGTGGAACACTCCATGCTGGGGCCCAGTTCAGACAGTGTTCAGACATCCAGTGGATTCATCTATTCTCTTCTGTGTACACATTTCTACTGTAAGTGTTAGTTCATTAAGAAAGTATCCCTTTTATTAAAGTGGGCTTCAGAAGTGTTTCAAGATTACATTTTGAGACTGCCAAATTATTCATTGAAATAGAAAATGGAATTTTCAGATCATCTGGATACACGTCTGAACAGGGTTTGTGATGTTTGTTAAACCATAACAAGTCAATGAGTGAGATTCGTCAAAAGTGGTGATATTTGTCAAAAATGCACCTTCTGTGAACACACAACATGCTGTACAACACACACACTTACACACACACGCACTCTTGCTGGCCCACACACACGAACTCACGCTTAGCTTGCAAGCGTATTTGGACTCAGAGCAACATTTTGTAAAAGCACCTTCACAAATACTTTTTGAAAAGAAATTTTTGTCATCAATCTGCAGAACCTCTTCTCCATCTCAGCCCATCCCTCCAACCAGTATACCTTTCTTTCCTCCTCTTTGGCAAGTTGTTGCTCCAGCTGCTGCAGCTGTTGGGTGGAGCTATCACACATCTGGTTGTAGGTGGATGTTAGCTCGTCCAGCTGGGCCTCCAGATGAGCACGCTCCTCTGGGGACAGCCTGGAGAGGGAGGAGATTAGAGCAGGGTCATGTGTTTAATGTGCGTCTGAATGTGTGATGTGCATTCGCAGGTTTCACAAAGTAGTTCTGAGACAAAATTCATTCAAATTTCAACAGTTTTAAGTTAAAGAAGTTTCCAAACCTAAAATGGTTTGTTATTATTGATTTACCAGAAGGATAAATACAGCTTTCCCTAAGAAAAACAGCTGAACGGCTTGTTAAACAATCTGTAAAGTACATCATTCTCTTACATGTATATTACTGTAAACCTGTCAGTTTGAAGCACTCCCTTAATATTCCCACCTTCCCGTGAGGTTTCATCCAGATCATGGACTGCTTGTGTAGTGTAAGTGTGTGTCCGTGCACATGATCTGAACTTACTTGCTGGCCTGTTTTGACAGCAGGAACACCTGTGTGCTCCTTATGGCTTCAGCCACTTCATCCTTCTTGGCAGCTAGCTGTTCAGTGATGGCCTTCAGAGAACACAGATGAACAACATGCTTAGTACAATATTTGCCACACTTAAACAGAAAAGCAGGAACCAACACTTTTTTTCACATTCATCCGATGATGTATATTAAATGTCTGTTGTACCTGTTGAGCAGCAAGTGAAGACTCAGCGTTGGGGCCCCCGGTCCGTCCCTGGAGGCCTTGAACCCAGCCAAGCAGATCTGAAACCTGGCCGACTCGGGCCTGCTTCTCCTCCTCCACCTCTTTCTGCACCGATTAAAAACATGTTTAAAAAGACAAATCTAACTAATTACCATATTTAGCTGATCTCAAACATCAACAGTAACTGAAAAATCTTTATTTCTGCTTGAAAATATACGAAAATTCTACTTTTTTTTCATTACAGTGATTTAAGAAGATAGCGATTTATAGTGAAACAAAGTCCCACCTCTTCTTCTTCTAGTCTTCTCAGTGCATCACTGATGTACTTTACATGTTGGGTCGTCAAGGTGACCAAGGCCGTGTAGCGTGTTCGCAAGTCCATAAACTGCAGAGATACACCCAGATTTACACAAACACCCAGCTTAATTATTTGTGCTGTAGATAAAATATATAACTAACTATAACTGTCTCTTCTGTCCGTACCTCCTGAGTGATGGCGTCAGAGGAAGAGTGCATCCTCCTCCTCTTGACTGGTGACTTGTGTGTCGACTCTACAAAGGCTCTATATGTCATCAGCCCCAGTTCATAGTCCTACACAGTCAAGCCACAGTGGAACAACAGTGAGTAAGAACAGTGGCTGTGCAATCATACATCTACAGAGAGAATATTTAAGTATATTTTAAAATGGAATGTAATGATGTTTGCAAACAGACACTTATCAAATGCATTTACATGCAAACACAGTGACTATCAGATAATTAGGACCATTTCATTAAAATAAGTAAAAATCTTTATATACAATTTCACACTTTTGAAATATTGTTAATGAAAAACAACATGAAGAGAGATTTCTGGAACAGTGTCTTACCTTCACTGAGGTGCAGTACTGTTTGGAGTGAGTCTGACACTCATCCAGTTTGGTCTGATTCTGTTCAATCTCAGCTACTAATGCCTGAAAAGAAAACCAGCCAAAAATAATCATTTATTTAAGTCAATCAGATACAATGTGTAAGATCCACTTTGCTTTTCTATTGTTTTTCCACCTTTTGATGCAAAACAATGTTTCTATCACCTGTCACAAATGGACTCAATCATTTCATCATTGTCTTTTCAGGTAACTGTCCAATCAGCGCATCGATCTACAGATTTAAGTCAGTGATGTCAGTGTGACTCACCGTCTGCTGGGCCAGCTGTTCAGACAGTGCTTTGCTGTCACTCTGTCCGGGTTGTGTGTTTTCTTGTCTCTCCGTCGTCTCTTCGATCCACTTGATCAAAGCAGAGTGACCGTGTCTGTACTGCTGCAGGGCCGAGCCCAGAGACTCCAGGTCAGCTCGTCTGCAGTCAAACAGGAAAAGACGTTTAACACACAAAAATAGTATAGCGTATTTGAACATGAGGTATTTAGCAGTGGCTCGTCACTTGCTTTGTCATTATAAATTTCTCTACATAATCAGAGATCAGAGCGCAGTGAGAGTGACGAAACACTCTGTTATTTTAACTTATTAATCCTCCCCTTCCTCCTTCTCTCCTCCCCAAATCTTTACTCTTTTTTTCTCTCTCATCTTCACCCTGTCCTGCTCACCGTGTCTCCATCTGTCTCCTGACTCCGTTCCATCTCTCTACCATCTGATTGGCTCTCTCCTGGTAGAGCTCCAGCTCAGGGCTGCGGTCAGGGTGGAGCCTGCTGAGCTGAGACCCTGCCTCTTTGGCTCGATGTACAGCAGACTGCAGAGACTGGAAGATGTCCTCCTGCTCAGCGAGCTCAGCCTGCCACTTCTGGGGAGAGATAAAAATAGAAAGCAGAAGAAATAAATAGAGATGATGCAGAGTGAAGGTTGGAGTCAAATAGTTTCACGGCGTCAGTCTTTTTCCTTTAGCTGGTCTCTAGAAGATTTTATGTGACAGTTTTTCCCTTACCCCAAGTTGATCTCTGAGGTTGTGAATGGCCGTGGTGTCAGCAGGAACTATGTCTTCTTCACTCAGTCTGCTCTCGTACTTCCTGACCTGGCTCTCCACTTCATCCAGGCTGCGAATCAGGACGTCTACTGTCTTTAACCTTGAGGAGGTGAAGAAATAAACCGTTTTAAATATTTATATACTATTTTTTCATATCTCAGAGTTAACCAATCTGAGAGAACGCTGGGAGGAGACAAAAGGAGCCCACTTACTTTTCTAGGTAGACAGACGAGAGGTTGTGCAGTCTGTCTGTCTTTTCCACAGCCTGATTGAGTTCGGACCGGAGGACAGGAACGCTGGAGGACGTCGACTTCTCCTCGAAGAAACTGACGCAGCGACGAGACACGTCGCCCAAACTGGAGCGCAGGCCGTCCAGCTCCGACTGCAGCTTCTGGAGAGGAACGACAATTTAAGAGGTTAGCTAAAGGTAAAAACTAAACATGGAGATCAAGATGAGGGAAAATACTGTTCTACTGAGCAAACAGTAACTCAACATAGGAATGTTGCCTGTTGTTCTAATCCCAGACTGACAAACAGAAGGCTTTTACAAAATCAGTCATTTTCAAAAAAGACACCACAACACAACTGGTTCACCCAGTTTAATAAAATAAAAACAAGTATTTTCAAAAACGATTAGAACTTTTGAGGCAGAAGAATCATTAACATCAGTAAAATAACAACCATCACATTTCTGATCACATGGTTGGCATCAGATATTTGGATTTCTCTTGAATCAATCAATGAATTCAGTTTTTGTTTTGCTATTAATATACATCACAACAGTGTAAAAAAGTTTTACTGCAACAAAACCTTTACTGTAGTGTGAAACCAAAGATTAAACTCTTTAGTGTTTTTAAAGAAAGTATTTTTTTCAAGAAATATTAACTGATAAAAGTAATTACTAAGTTAAAAAGGTTGTTGTTGCACATTTCTACCAGCAGATGGGGCTCTAACTAACTAACCTCTTGCTCTGCAATCTGGACAGTGTTGTCAGAGATGTCTGCTGACAGCCTGCTGGGGGGCGGAGTCTGAATTCCCCTCATCAGTCTCTGCTCGGCCTCGTTCAGACGAAGGCTGATGTTCTGCAGCTCCGACAGGTACGACCGAGAGACCGACTCATCCTTCTCCACTGGAGAAGAAAGAAGTGTTATCTACACACAGACTTTTATTATAATAATTATATTATAAAAATCTGCTCGCTGTTCACTCTCCAGAGATGACTTAATGAAGACGAATAACGTTCTCTGACATGCTGAGCTTTATCCTCTTATACAGAGCCACCGATTCGCTTCAGCTTCAGTGTTCAGCAGGGTTCATGTCTGAAAACATTAAACCTCACGTAACAGAGATATTCAGCTACCATCTGGGGGTTGGGGGTGAAATCAAACTTAGACCAGGTCCCTGTCACACTGACCGGTCTCCATGTTGAGCAGCAGGTTCTGGCAGTGCTGCTGGGCCTGCTGCACGTCCTTCTCCAGCTCTCGTCTTTCGGCCGGCGTGAACAGAGAGCTCTCTTTGCTGTCCGACAGGAAGTCAGCAAACTGGGACTCAAGGTGATCCAGGACCTGCTGCCGCTCCGAGGGAGACTGACATCGAACCTTAGAGGTGAGACACAGAAAGAGAAGATAAGTACAAGGGTAGCTTCACAAATGCCTCCTCCTTAAAGTTAAAAGCTCAACATTTAATGGATCAATTATCACACACACACATACACACACTGCATCTCACCGTGTCCAGGGTCCATCCGGAGACAGTCCTGACGTCTTTGAGCAGGTAGTGCCAGGACACCACACTCTTCATGTTCACATGGAGCTGATGCCACAGAGACATGACCTTCTGGTATAACTGCTCTGTCCTGTATACACACACACACACACACACACACACACACACACACACACACACACACACACACACACACACACACACACACACACACACACACACACACACACAAAAATCCACTATGTTGTGAAATTACAAGAATCATGAAAATGTAGAATGAATCTTTAAATCTTTAAACCAAATACATGATAATCTGCTACTTTAACATTATTACTCATATCTTCAAACATCTATTGTGAAATAGTTTTGACTTATATCAGTTAGAGCCTCTACAGTTCAGATTTTCTATGTTTTGTGTTTATTAGTAGAATATGTTCATTCATATTTCACTAATAAAATATCAATAATCCTGTTATTTCTTGTGAATTTCAAACGTAAAAATGAATCTACAAAATGAAAGCGCAGCCCCTTAATGACACAGCATCAGTATCAGTATCAGTCTGACCTGCTGGCTGTGTCGATGGCCTCCTGGTTGGGAGGGGGGACGGTGAAACACACTGAGGGGACCATGGCCTCGTTCCCTGTCGGACTGATCACCTTCCACTTGGTCCTCTGGGAGTTGTCCTCCAGCACACACTCCTCTCCTCGACTTATCGTGATCTGAGAGGAGGTGGAGGTGCAGAATGGATGCAAAGATACAGAGAGGGGGACAGAAGGAGAACAAATGGAGGATGAAGGAAGGAAGGGAGGAAAACAGGGGTTATGAAAAAACAGGTGTTGGGAGTAAGTGAGGGAGTGAAGACGGACAGATGAAGTTTGAATGAAGAGAACAAGATGGAAAAGAGAGATAATTAGTAGAGAGGGAGGACAAATGATTAGAAAGTCAGGAAATGGTGAAAAAGAAAGATGACAGCGGTTAGAAGACAGGATGGATGGAATAGAGGTCAGATGGAAAAGGAGAAGAAAGCGAGGGAGGTGAAATCGAGGAGGAGAGAAGGGAAAACACGTAAACCAAAAGCTGATCGCACCAAACTCATAATGCAACAAAAAATACAAACATTCATGGGTTTCATGAAGTTAGCAGAAGCCCTGACATGATATGACATTAGAGAGTCTGAGCTGCTTTGCACCTCTGAACTGAAAAGCTTTTATTGTGAAAGCAGCAAATATTCTCCAAACTCAAACTTTACTGACACCTGGGCTGGATTTCTAGAATTCACCTGAGCAGCAATAAAGACAAAAAACCCAAGAAACCCAGCGCAGGACAAAAAGAGAGAGAGTTTGGGATTAGAATCTGGAAAATTCAGTTTTAAAATAACATAAAATATAGAAAAGGCAAAGCCATGACTGTGGGAGAGAGTTTTAGGGCTGCACATTAAAGCCTACAGCTGTACTGCCTCCCCCACCCACCACCCTCTCTCACCCCTGCCCTGCACACACACATCAGATACTGTACATCAATAATGCAAAGCTGTGCACATACAGTAAATACATGAAATGTAGATTAAAGCTCAAAGCTGCCACTTGTTAATGTCTGGCTGACTGAATGAGCCTCGGTGTTAAATTCAGTTCAGTTCAGCTCAGTGGTTGCTACCAGTCCGTATCCACTGGTCTCGATCCAGGACCCACTGTAAGGGTCGACTACCAGTCAATATCCCTCTAGATAATCCGGATCGATGCTAAACTTTGTTGTCAGGGACTGAAGTTAAAGGTGGAAGTTATGATTCATTAAACCTGGTTTAGTTCAAAGATTTGTGGTTACAGATGTATTCATTTATATTTCTCAGGCTGAGTGAGTGCATCACTGTTTAAAAGCACGTTAGTGAGTGAACGATTCCGGCAGCAGTTACTGTAGTTCTCCAGAGGGAAAAACTACAAATTCAATCAGTGACACACAAATTACAAAAGAAACTAAAGCAGTTTCCCCTCTAGTGAGTCCAGTAATTTACAGAAGCTTCAGTGTGTGCAGGTATTAACATGTAGAACAGCGGTTCCCAACCTGTGGTCCGTGGCCCACTGTTGGGCCATGAAGTTACAATTACAATTTTGGTGAAAAGATTCTGAATATATATTATATGAATATGAATTATAAATAAATAAAAATATAAATAATGTTTTTAAATGTCTAAAAACTTAATGATCTTTAACAGCTTCAAAATGTTGAAAATTTCCTTTTTTTGCGTATTAAAGCCGCTCACTGTTTATTTTCTTTGTGTTTGTTGAGTCACCTTTTTTATTATGTGCATTACTACGTGTCGTGTATTGTGTTATGTGTATTATTGTGTTGTGATGAGTACTGTTTATATGTATGGTTGTACTGTCAACATCAAACCTGTGTAGACCACAGGAAGAATAGCTGCAAAAACTAATGGGATCTAAATAAACAAACAAACAAAGTGATAAGTACGATAAGCCTCTGGTAGGAACTCTGCAGTCGTCGCTGGCTGGACCACATTATATACTTGTTTTGTTTTAGGGTCGGATGTGGGCCACCGACATTTATTAAATTCTCAAGTGGACCGTGAGTTGGAAACGTTTGGGAACCGCTGCTGTAGAAAATGAAACTACATGACAAGACACATGGATCAAACTGCTGCCAGTGTTTTTCACTGTTACATCTTCAAAAACCTGCCATTGCCTCGAGACAGCTTCTTTGTCTTTGGGGTGACCAAACTTTCTAAGATAGAGTCTTTGCAAATTTTCACTAGAGTGCTGCTTTTTGCTAATTCCTTTAAATAATACACAGCTCACAGTTTTACCCTAAGACACCGGCCAGGGCTGGTATCAGACTCACAGTGAGCAGAGAAACTAAATCTGGATCTAAGACCAGCTGATAGGAGAGGGGCAACCACAGCATAGTGTGTGCAGTGTAAGAATCTGAGGTGAGAGAGGGAGAATATAGGCAGTTATACCTGAATGTTTGTCTTGCCAGCCCAGCCGACAGACGAGAGGAAGGGGAGAGGATGAGGAAGAGGAGGGAGCGAGAGGGGAGAGGCAAAAAGGTACATAGGGATATGGAGAGAGAGAGAGAGAAAGAGGAGAACACACAGGAAAGTGAAGGAGAGAAAGATTACTTTTGGTCATGTGCACTTTTGTCTGGTGAACATCAGCACACACTGCTTTATTTTAGTGTTTTTCGGCAGAGAACCAAACCACCTTCACCTGGATACAACACGTCACATACAGCACGCTTCAGTGAACAAATCGACCCTGAGGAATCTAATACAGCAGACTAAAAATAGCAGCATTAGGGGGCAGCTGCGTGTCCGTGCCAAGCTGCTGGAGAGCTAGGTGATGGTTTTCAGCTCGGCCTGCAGAGGGGATGGGACAGATGTATAATTGATCAGCTTTTACATTCCCTGAGGACATAGCAGCTGAGAGTGAGATGCAGAGAAAGGAAGACTGCGCTGGTTTCTATGTGTTAAATAAAAGTGGCACTGAGGGAAAAAAACCACACGCAGCTTCAAATCTCTTCAAAGTGTCTTTTGGCTATTTCTGGGCTCGTACAAAGATCCAATCACAGCAAGTTTTTCTGAGGCAAACGAAGGCAAAAAAAAAAAATCATCTATTGTGAGAATTATGTCAGTGATAGATTCTGGATCGCCGCCATTATTCTTCAGCTTCCAAACTGAGAGCTGCTATCAGTATGTGCCAGTTAAAATGAAGTGAAAACAGTTGTGTTGAAATGTTACCAAAAAAAAAAACTTCCACAGCTGTAATCTATTCATCAATATAAAAGCACCTACACTGAGAAAAGAGTTTGTGTAGACGCTGTCATCAGTCTAAAGAAGAAGTTCACAGCGTGGAGGAAGCAGCTAAAATAGAGAAGCCACAGAGTGGTTGTGGGGAGGGCTCGGAGAGAGAGTGCAGGGCGGAGAGGAGGCGGCTCGTGGTAAAGGTCAAAACAATAGAGTGGTGAGGTCAGCGGTGAGCTGGTGCTAAATATAAACATCATTTGTGACGACCTTGTGCTGGTAGTCAGAGGAGCTCCTTATATAAACCTTCATTAACACCTGAGATAAGGATTATTTCTGCTTGGAGAGATTCACAGATTCCAGGTTTTCAGCATCAGAAACTTACACTAACTATTCACTGAGAGGAAAAGGAACAACATGCACACGCACGTGTTCGTGAAGTATAATATATGTGGGTGCCGTACCTCTATTTGTCTGTAGTCACAGATGGCCCTGATGGGTGTGGTGGCTCCCAGGGTGCTCTCTGCGCTGCGGGGGCGGAGCTGCACTAATGTCTTGGCCCGGCCCACCAGACTTGCCACCGTACTGCGGTACTCGATCAGCTGCTCCTTCTCCTCCTGCAGGACGGAGAGAAATCGTTAGACATTCACAAACTGCTCATCACCTCAGGTTCTAGTTAGTCTTAAAGTTATAATGTTCTGTGAGTCTGTCAATGAACTCTACTGATCCTGAACAGTTTAACATTCCTCTGGTACTCGCCTCCTTTCATTTGCTCCCTGTTAAATTTCGGATTGATTTTAAAATTTCATTGCTGACTTTTAAGGCCTTAAATGGCTCAATCCCCAATTGCATTCTGATTTGTTTACATGGTATGTGCCCAACCGACAATTGAGATCGGCAGAAGGAGGTCGGCGTTTGCTATTAGCTATTAGCCTGGACACATTGTGGAACGCTCTCCTTAGGACATTTCAATCAAAATCACAGCTGTTAACCTGATGGTGGCGTTAGAAGAAAAGTCGAAGGGTCCTCAAAGTCATGATAATGCATCGCCTGAGAACTACGACCGTGTGTAGAAAGGTTTGTGCCAGATCATCCTATAGTTGTTGAGATATTTCAGAATGTATGACAGTGCTGGACTGACGACACAGCCATCCCTAGAGCTGCTAGCATTGCTTAGAGTATGACTGTGTGTCTTTCACTGACATGTTTTGATTTGACAACACAAGAACCTGCTCAAATCATATCAAACGCATTATGTTCAACAACATGTTCCATTAGATAAAGCGCAAATCCTGCAAGTTCTAGTTAGCCTGTAGCTCCTGAGATGTGTGGAGTCCTAACCATGAAACATTTAACTGTGTGCTCTTCACTCTGACTGCTGGAATTACATTTCATTTCTGTCTCGCCCCCAGCAGAGAGAGTCATTAAGGATTCATTACAGAGCGACAAACAGGGAGACGGGCTGAGAGGAGAGGGACAGCAAGAAAGAGATCAACGGAGGGAGAGGTAGCAACAGAATGAGATGGAGAGAGGGAAGCTGAGAGGGGGCCGGTGGTAATAACTTTATACATTACGCCGCTGAAATGAATTTCACACTGAGATGAATTTCACACTGAGATGAGATTCAGCGGCACTGCTGGACCGAAACAAGTTAACTGACAAACACAGTTTGTACAGTCATAAATCAACATGTGGGTACATGAGGAATTCTAATTAATTACTACGACCACAAGATCGACAACTAAAACTATAAAAACAATTAAGATCATAAGAGAAGCACTGCTTCAATGATTGATGATGATTAATTGATTTTTTAAAATTAGAACTGCCACCTCCTCCACTCAGACTAGTTCAAGGTTACATCCCTGTTTATCCAGAGTCATATATAGCAATTATTATTATATTATAATAATAATATTATTATAATTTAAAAAGTGTTTTGTGAGGTCACACTGACTTGACATTTGACCTTTGACAGCCAAGACCTAATCAGTTCATCCTTGAGTCCCAGTGAATGTTTTTGCCACATTTGAAGAAGTTCTGTCAAGGTGTTACTGAGATGGGACGAACGGACGGACAACCTGAAAACAATACGCCTCTGGCTCTGACTGTCGCCGGCGTGGAGGCGTAAAAATCTTGGGTCAGACTTTGGATGAATTGAAGGAGTAGGTGTATTTTGTCATAATCAGTGTATGAATTCTTGAATTATGGCCAAAAATGTGTTTTTGATGTCACAGTGACCTTTGACCATCATGATCTAATCAGTTCATCTTTCAGTGAGAAATGGAGCAGAGCGAACTGGAAATCTCATTAACTGGAGCTGGAAACTGATTAACACACACACACACACACACACACACACACACACACACACACACACACACACACACACACACACACACACACACACACACACACACACACACAGAGGCAGACAGAGGCCATCAGACAGATGCTAACACGCAGAGAGGTAAACACTGTTCTATGGCATGTGAATGTAGACACACACTGTACAGTACATAACAACACAGTGCAAAGAGCTGCTGTTTGTGACACACACACTTTTTTGATGGGAGGATATGCTCAGTTGACCTGTGGCGCTGCCCACACTAACTCTGCCATCTGCTTGAAGTCAGAGGTGTGTGTGTGTGTGTGTGTGTGTGTGTGTGTGTGTGTGTGTGTGTAAGTAAGGTAGGTGTGAAGATGGCAGTATCACAAATGTGCCACCGGGGGATGATTCAGCGAACAGATTACTTGGCCCTGTGGTGTGGCGTGCTGCAGCTGCCTGAGGCCGAGCTCAACAGTCACTATCACCTCAGATACTGTTCCTCCTGTGTTAGAATACGACCATTCATTCATGTTCAAGCCTCAGTCCGGGATTATTTTTCAATATGTCATGTTTAGAATTTCAGTGTGCACACAAGGTGGCAGCAGCTCCTTCTGAACCTTAGAGAACACCCAGTAAACTGGGATAAACAAACTGTGTATTACATGACATCATTTGGAGCTGTTAGAAGAATAAGCAATAATCCCCTGTGAATATTAAAAGTCAATCATAAAAACATCTGCAGGAATAAACAAATAAATATCTAAAATGATGGGGGCAGAGTTCAACTTGAGCTTCTTCTATTCTGAATAGATACTAAAACCGGAATTAATAAACAATGTGTATGAGCTCCTTGCTGTGAGAGACAGACATTTATTTATTTGATGGTGAATGAAAGACTCTTGTTGGATTAATTGTGTTGAAATGGAGATTTAGTGTTGACTAACCTCTATTAAAAAAGATCCACTGGGGTTTAGCATTAAATAGACTAAATCTGGACCAAAGACTGAAGGTCCTAGGTGAAACATACTTCAGATAAAACCAAGGTTTAACAAAAATAAAAAGATGCTGTAATAAAGGTGTCAGAGATGACTATATCATTTCCCTGTATAGAACTGAGACTCAGAGTTACAGAGAAACAGAGCAGATACCATGGAGTCCTGCAGCAGGTCTTCCAGTTTGCTCAGTCTGCTGTTCTTGTCACAGGTGTACTGTCTCTTGATGGTTTCCTGGAGCTGCCGCAGGTACGACTCACATTCCCGAGCGTCACTCATAAACTAAAGAAACATTAAAAAAAGACAGAGATTGAAACATTTGGATGAACATAAATGATTTCACTGCAATAGTTCATTCACTTTCAATAGAAACAAATTTGAGGACTGAATAATTATCCTCATTCTAAATTAAAGAACCATCATGTTTTGGCAGTCAGAGGCCTGAGTGCATAATGAAAGTCAAACAAACATGTTCCTCTAAATCATTTGTAAAAACCTCACGCCGTCATCTGCCAAGACGACACTGGTTACAAGGAGGACACAGCTACTACACGTCTTGCTCCGACATTGACGTGATAAACACTGTAATAAAACTTTCATTCTCACCTGGAAGTACGCCGTATTATCTTTGAGATGTTGCTCTACACACACACACAGCTGGTCCACCCACTGCCACTGAGTATGCAGGGCTGCACTGTACGCCTGAGGACGTCAGGAAAGATGGAGACAGAGGGAAGAGAGAGACAATCATTAATTCATAACAGCACGTCTCCTTTTTGTTTATT
The DNA here is from genome assembly GCF_021018895.1 of Seriola aureovittata. Taxonomy (NCBI): domain Eukaryota; kingdom Metazoa; phylum Chordata; class Actinopteri; order Carangiformes; family Carangidae; genus Seriola; species Seriola aureovittata. The sequence continues at coordinate 3,311,341 of NC_079379.1, forward strand.
TGAGAGCTGCTTTTACTGTGTATGTATACCTTTATGTATGTGTATATTTGCATATGTATATATGAATATTTATGTATAAATATTTGAATTTCCTCTATGGGGGATCAATAAAGGTACATCTTATCTTATGTGTATATATGTGTGTGTGTATATGGATATAATTTTATTGTGCTTTTTTTCTCCTTCAAACCATTATTGTATTTTATTAAATTAATAATGTTATTGACATTTTTTCTTTGATAACTTGATTCCATTGAATGTTTGTAATTGTGCTTTGAATTGAAATTGAAAATTGACACAGGTTGTCACACAGCACTCGTAAAATCTAGCAAAGGGGCATGTATATGTTTAAAGGACCATGGCTGGATGTTGATCAGCACAGTCACAGTCAGGTTTTCAGGATTTCACTCATTTTCTGGCCTTTACTATTTTCAGCTGAGCAGCGATGGAGGAGCATGTGAACATGTGACTGGTGCAAACCGAACCCCACATACGTATTGTTATTCCAGTATTTTACATTGTCATGTAGTTTCTATTAGATGCAAACAGCAGTTTCTCCTCTTTGCCAAAAAGGTTTACAGAAGGTCAGATTAATTTTTATGCTCTTCTGAATATAATAATAAATCTGTGAAACAAAACAAAACATCAAGTTTGCTGTCAAGGAGCATTTTTAACAAAGAGATTTTGTTCGAACAGTTGCCACAAAAAGAGTCATGGACACAAAACCCCGACATCTTTAAAGGTCATTCAGCTCAACCGAATGAATTCCTACACTCACCTCCACAGTCTGTTTGGCTGGATGGTTCTCCTGACACAGACGGCTGGCCGTTTCCTGAAGTGACCGCATTATGTCTCGTTTCTCATCCAGCTCTTCCCTCATTTCCTGTAAACACAACAAGGATGGTTGATTTCAGGATTTTACGGCACTTGACTGTTAAAACACTGTCTGTGTACAAACAGTACTTCTTGTCTGAGTTCAGATTTTCTGTATGTGGAATAAATGTTTGGGCATATTTGGAGCTTGTTTTATGTATGTCTACTGTTTTTCTTTCAGATACAATAACATCAGCGTTTCCTGTGAAATTACAGAGGTTTGCGGTCTTTGTTTTTGACTTGAGGAAACCATCAGTGTGCATCTGTTTCTCCCTCCTCCTCCTCCTCCACTCACGCTGTATAATTCTCTCTTGGCGTTCATGTTGGTGTTGTTGTCGCTCCAGTCGAAGGCGATCTCCTCCTCCTCCCTCTCGTTGAGCCAGATCAGCTCCTCAGTGCAGTGGGACACAAACGCATGCAGGCTCTCCAAGCTCCGCAGGCGCCATGACGAATGTTCCTATGGCAACCACACAAACATACATCATCGTCATGCTGATCAGCAGTAGAGAGAGAAATGAGCGAGAGAGAGAGAGAGAAATGGTTTTGGTTCATTTACATAGATTTTAAGGTCGAAATAAAGTGATGTGGAGAAAGAAAGAAAGACAAATCACTGCAACAGAACCGGCCTTTCAATATGAATAATAGGTATTTAATGAGCCATTTTAAATACGTGTCTTTATATAAGCTTCTCTACAAAAAGGAATGTTTTAAAAAGCATCATAATCCATCAAGAATTTCTTAAACTATCAAAGAAAACTTGCTCTGTGCTTTTTCTGCTTTAGTTCCTGCAGCATATATAAACTGTTTTGTGATATTACAGTCATGAGAAATCAGTCAAGTCAGTGATTATCATATTTGAACACATATAATTAATGTTTCCTTAATCCCACACTGGCACTTTTATTCGAGTGACGTTAATACCACAAACATCTGCGGTTTATTTTTTCCAAGTGGATGTTTTTGCCTCACAGAAGAGAAGTAATGCTCTACTTTGAATGTTCCTCTGGATAATATTATCACGTAGATTGTTATAAGTGCGTCTGTAAGCACATGAATCTTAAGAAAAAACAATGCAGCAGGCAGAAATAAAGCAGCTGAACTGACTGGAGACTGTTAATGAAGCTTTAAGAGACTAAAACCAAAACAACTCTAAGAGTGTTTTATTCAAGAAATACAAGGTTCATTTTATAAGCAGGTGTTCTTACATACAGGACTTTATTACAAATGTAGCTCTAATAATATGTTAAGAAATAGAGAGAGAGCAGAAGCGACGGGGAACAAAGAAATGAAAGAGAAATTTAGGGAAAGGAACAAATGAGAGAGCAGATGCAGATTTGTGTGTTATTAGCATGAGAATCCTGTCATGCTGTAAAGGGATTAACTGAGGGAGGGGGTGAACTGAGAAACAAAACACGCACGCACGCACGCACGCACGCACGCACGCAAGCACACACACACACACACACAGCTCTTGTTTTGACACTGACCAGTAGTTTGCAGTACTGGTGCTCCAGCTTGGCCAGGGTTTCAGAGTAACTGCTCTTGAAGTTGGGGGAAACTTTAGCCTGTGGGACAAGAGACAGCACAGCTTCAGTACACACCACAACTGTCAGCACAGAGCCCTCTCTGAGTGAGTGAGTGAGTGAGTGAGTGAGTGAGTGAGTGATATGTGTGTGTGTGTGTGTGTGTGTGTGTGTGTGTGTGTGCGTACCTCGTAGCTGCGTGCCTCCTGCAGGCTGCTCATTAGCTCTTCGACTGCAGTGTGTATGTTGTTGTGCTCTTGGAGGTTGTTTTCTACAGAGGGAAGGTCTGCGCCCCACTCAGCTCGCTCCAGCAGCTCCTGTAACACACACAGACCCACAGTTCATACAAATACAAGCTCTTTCCCTCATTTTACATTTTTCTGAATGACTAACTCGCCCCTCAGTATCAGTTCAATGTGTTCTCCGGCTTGTAATGCCTTTTGAATGTAGATTTGATTCTGTTAATGCTGTTCAGTCTCTCTGACGGTTTCAGATTAAATGACTCTGTGGATTAATTAATCACATTTTCCATTGAAATATAAAAAATTTATCATAATGAGATTTTTTTTCTTTTTCTTGGTATTTTGTAGAAGGTTGAAGAATCACTTCATGATGTACAATTTCTGTTTTGTTTTTTTTTTCGTATCAGAAGCAGAAGTTTCTGCTTCTCTGATTTTCTGTTTGTACTCTGAAGCTCTCTGAGTCTTTCTGATCATAAACCAAATCATTAATCCAATAAAGAGAAAACATCCAGAAATAAAATAACTGTTCACGAAATCAAACTAAATCTAAGTATTACAGCGACCGACCTGTGTCTCCTCCACCCATCCGAGCAGCTCATAGATGAACCTCAGGCTTCCTTCGTCCTCTGATGAAGACATGGCCACCAGCTGGGAACGAGCCATGGGTCGCCGCAGGAGCGCTGCTCCGACAGCCCCCACAACTCCCACAGCTCCCAGCAGCGTCTGTCCCAGTGAGAGGCCGCTGTCAGTGGCCCGCTGGGTGGGGTGCTCAGCCCCGGTGCTGCCCAGGGCCTGAGAGAAATGTCCCTTCCTGTAGACACTGGAGCACTGCAGTCTGAGGGAGACCAGCTCCTCCTGAAGGCACGACACTCTGGGGGTGAGGGACAAAAATAAGTAATAATAATAAAAGTGACTGGAGGGCGGACTGGTACTTATTACGTTCCCTGCCTTGATTTCCCCAGTAGGTAAAGTGATTTCAAGCTGTGACCCTGTCTTACAGTCTCATACAATGAGACCAGAAACGCATTAAAGTGAGAGAAGCATTTAACTGTTCATTCAAGACGTCCAACAAAGCTCATAGCTGCCTAGACAGCTTGTCCTCGATAGTTTGTGGGCAAAATACTGAGAAGAAAGAGGCTCAAATCGTGCAGTTTCTATAGTTATAGCTGCAGTCCTACATTAAAGGGCATCACACTGTGGAAAATTTTCAAAATGGCTGTTTCATTAAGTTTCATAAGGTCTAAAATTCTAAAACTGATGGAGGTGAATTATCACAAAATGGGGATTTTCTCTGCTTCTTTTCTGGCAGCGCTGATTTACATCGCAGCTCATTTTTACACTTTAATAGGATTTAATGGCAAAATAATGCAAATGATTGACCTATAATCAGGTGCAACAAGCTGTTTGCATTCCTGCTTATTAAATTTAATGAATTATACAAGCACCTCTTTCACAGAGCTGAACACTTATTACCAAACGTTCTTCACTGGAGTAAAAAAAAAAACCTTTATCCATCAACCTCTTCTCTGCTGACTCACCTGAACGCCAGCTGCTCCACCTGGTAGTATTTCTCATCTCGGAGGACTTTGAGCTCCAGGTTGAGTTGTCTGATCAGAGCCTCACAGTCCTGAAGGTAACAGGCCAGTTCTTTCTCACACTGCACCGCCTCGCCGCTCTCCACCCGAGACATGTCCTGGACACCAGAGGATGGAGGATTTGATCAGGTTTTGTTTGCTAGATTTTCCAGGGATTTTCTTACTTGGTTTATGTGCAAAGGTACTTTTTGATGAGCTGCGATATTCTGAGGTTTAGTGTTTCCCCAAGGCATCGATTCAGTAGACAACACAGTGAAATCAAAGTAGGCCTTATGAGAAAAGCAAGACAATGCAGCACAAAACACTGGATTAATATAGTGAGAATAAGAACACTACAAAATGCTACAAAAGACAGAGGTTTTTAAGGTGAGTTTGTCTCCATGCTGACTGCATGAAGACTCAGTGTTTCTGTGTCTGCAGAATCCAGGGGAAGTGGTGAGTAAATATTTATTGTCCCAGAAGCGCACTTACTGTTACAGCTTTAACACATTAATACACTGTAAACTATTATGAAGAATATGAAACATTTACCCTACGTAAAGCTGAGGACCCTGCATGCGTGCGCGTGTTTGTGTGTGTATGAAATTAAAAGCGCGTAAGATGAGAGAGGGTCGGTGCTTACAGCCTGAAGTGTGTTCTTGGCGAGCGTGAGTTTCTCCTCACAGTCCAGAGCCATGTTCTGGATCTTGTTGGCTCTCTGAAGCAGCAGCTCTAGCCTGAAAACACACACACAGACACACACAGACACACACAGACACACACAGAGACACACACAGAGACACACAGAGACACACACAGAGACACACACAGAGACACACACACACACACACACACACACACACACACACACACACACACACACACACACACACACACACACACACACACACACACACACACACACACACACACACACACACACACACACACACAGGGGTTATATGCACATGTCCCTGAAAATCACACACCAAGAGTTGCATCAGTGGTTTTCATCTAATTACATGCATCCTGGTCAAAGTAGGCAGTTGACTGGACCTCTGTGTGTGTGCATGTGTGTATTTGTGTGTTCTGTGTGTACCTCTCCACAGCTGGCCGTAGGGCCTTCTCTCTCTCCAGCATCTCCAGTATGAGTTTCCCCCACTCCTCCTCCAGGTCATTGGGATGGAGGCCCTGAGGAAGCTTAACACGACCAAACTCTATCCACACCTGGATACACACACACACACAGGATAAAAATGTACTTAATATCCCACCATGCTTCAGTGCAAGTGCATTAACACACTCCACTGAAAGACATCATTACATCAGAGTTATATTTGAGCGATCATAAGTCGCACCACAGACAAACACTCTGGTAACATCAGCTGAGTGAGAATAAAGGAGGAACTATAATCAGACATCATGAGTTTGTGTTCATTCAAACAATCTGCTGCATTGATAACAGCACGACAGTGCAGATGACTTGGCCTGGGAGAGAAACGTATGACTCAATTCACACAGACACATCCACAACAAAACTCTCTCTCTCTCTCAGTGACATTCACATGACCCCCCCTGAGCTGAACCCCATGATACAAAATGAGCCGTGCACATGGTGCCAAATGTTGGTCACCTTCTCCTCCATCTCTGCACTCTGTTCTCTTTTCCCCCTCACTCGTGTTCTTCTCTTCCTTCCTGCCTCTGTTCATTCTTACCTCCAGCAGTTTGTAGAGGTGTTCGATGTGACCTTTCTCGACCTCCTTTGCGGGGATCTCCGTCTCTTTGAAATGGACGTACTCGTTGTAAAGTGCCTGCAGGAGGAGAGAGACAGGAGCTGCTTATGAGTGTTATGAGGTCAGTATTATCAAAGGCTTTGTTTAAGGTCAAGCACAAAGTCAAAACCTGTTATCAGCAGGTAAAAGCTTTGTAATCACGAGTCTCTCCCTGGGTGCTCATTAGCCAGTTTCTCTCCGGTCATCTCAAGCTACTTCGTTTTCCCTCCTTTTCCCTCAGTCTTCAGACATTATGTCACAGCAGCTTCCTTTATTCTTCCTTTTCCAACATTATGCCTCTCCTCTGCAAACTATTTCCTTTTAATCTGAATGCTTCACTCTCTTTCTCGCTCGCCGAACATCGTCTTTCTGTTGTTCTCCATTTTATTAAACCCCTGGCCTCCCCTCCCTCTGTCCCTCTATTTGTTCTCTGGAGGCTTTACAGAAATTGCCTGTCAGCTTTCTTTTTTCCTGACTGCATGTTGGTGGGACTGAAGAGAATAAGCCGAGGAAACAAAGAAGGAATCTGATTCTCACCACAGCCAGAGAGTGTTTAGAGAAACAGTTTGTATTCATGCTATGTGCAGTCATTTGAATTACAGACTCAAGATAATAAATCTACTGTGTCTGTACAGAGACAATTTTCACACGGTGCTGATACATTCGTTCTGTTTTTGAAGGTAATTTATCCTTTAAACTTGCTATAGAGAGAGAGATTAGAGTCTTTTTCCTCTCTCTGTGCTTATATGAACACAAATGCTGACACTGATTTAACGGAAGTAATGAGAAACTGCATAAGATGAATAAATCAATTTGGGTACTCACCTTGAGTTCCACAGGGTTTTGTGGGAAGTTTTTGTTGGCCATCAGGGCCGTATGCTGGCGGCTCCACTGGAGCAGAGAGGAGAACCTGGACCGATACTCTGACCAGCGCTGGTCCACCTCCTGATGATGGAGAGGAGGAGGAAGGAGAAGGAGGGAAAGACAGACGCAGAGACGTGAATCAGTTATTTCACAGTGGAAACATCATAAATTCACAAATGCTTCAGAAATGCGTTCAGATAGGCTTCATTTTACAAAATGTAAATTTTAGTAAATGACTACAACGCCATTGAAATAACTGCATCATAACTTGGAAGTTCCAGGTCATTACTCATGAAGCTGCACGGCTGACTAACAAACAAAATGGAAAGAACATTTCCTCCGAGAATAAAGTGAAAAATCATTAAACATTTTAAAAAGTGAACATAAGATGAAGCAACAACAGCTGATGCAGTCAGACTGTATCACAGTATACTCTCAACTGTAGTGCATGTTAAGAATGACCCTGAAACTGAGATGCACAAATAACAATGTGAAAAATCTTAATTAATGATGCCTGTAAGACGAAGGAATGCAGAGCAGAGAAACATCCGGCTATAACGAGCTCAAGGTTAGAGCTGGGGAACATGGGTGGAGCAGAGGATGACATACATGTGCGGAGATGCCCTCTCCTCCCTCAGGGATCTTAGGGAAGGCATCATAGATGGAAGAGACGTAGGTGATGACTGATTTCTCATCCGGAGACGGAACATCAACATCTGAGGAGAGAGAGAAATAATGAGAATTAGAGAAAAAAAAACTGAATTTTTTTTTTTTTTTTTTTAAAAACATGAGAAAAGATTTGATTATTTGTTTTTCATATTATCCTGAAATCCTGAAATTTGAATTTTAATGTTTGCAAATCACCTCTGGCTCTGAATTTAAGATAATTTAATGGATAAAATGTCAATAGGCGTAACCATAAAATATTAATATATTAAAAAGTCAAATAAGACAACTACTAGAAGCAAGACAATCTGCAAACATGAAAGAAGTAAAGATGGAAAAAAAAAAATCTGACATTCAAACCACCTGAAACCACATCATCCAGCTACTATTCTTTGGCCAGTTTGAGCTAGCTGATGCTAAGATGTAGCATTAGACAGGAACTATAAAGAATGATCAGTCAAACATTCAACAGTATCCCACTCTTCCAGCTGCTAAACTAGACACAGAGGACTCAAGAGGTCAACACCAGCCACAATGTCACTGCTCACAGGCAATTAACGGCCTGTGGTGAGCGGATTTAAATATGTTTCTGTGGACAAAATACAGAATAAGTACAGATATGCCGAATATAAGATATTAAGGGGAGAGTTTGAACATAAGTAATTTAGTAGTCAGTCACTGGGGTTGGTTGGCATGTTCTTATGTTGGCAGACTTCCAAAATAAAAGCTAGAAATAAACAAGACATAAAAAAAAACTCTGAGCAGCATAAATAATATGTAGTTGTCGACTACAGTTGTTATGTTTCCCAGGATTCAGCCTGATTGGGCAGAGAGTCAGCCGGTCAGTTCGTCCATTCAGATTAACAGTCTCACCCTCAGCGTCCAGCAGTCTGGTCACCCCTAACGACTCAGCGATTTCGAAGGCCTGCTCGAGGTTCTCACGGTTGCTCTGCCGTGACACCATCTCCATGTCGATCAGGTCTGGCCTGGAAAACACACACACACACACACACACACACACACACACACACACACACACACACACACACACACACACACACACAGAGGGGACGTGTTATTCGAGTGGGTGTCGGTCTATCTGCTTATTTCTGCAGTGCGTGTACAACATATACAGTATCTGCAGTGCCTCAGAGAGGGCTGAGCACTCCTCACTTTTTATGCATATACTTGTGAATTCAAAGCAGTTTACAATTACTTGTCAAAAATTGTTGTTGTGGAATTATTTGCATATTTTGTTGAACCACCTTGAGGCCCTGTGTTTCTCTGAGTAATTGTGTGTCAGCATTTAAGGATTTTTACCATTGCAGGCCGTTAAACTCATAGTTTGACTTCGAGGCAGTTGATTGCTGTTGAACTCAATACATTTTATTTGTATCAGGGATAACGGTAAGACACTACAGCCAGTCTTCTCTGAAATCAGACTTTACCACTACTTAATACTAACACAGGTGACACTCTCTCGCCGTTCGTCCTCTAACCTGTATCTGTGCAGCAGAGCGTTGAACATGCGTCCGTCGCTCCAGGATGAGGTGAAGTTGACACAGCGGAGGCCTGGGTAGCCTTCTGTCGCCTGCTGGCTCCATAATAACAGCTTCTCTTTGGCTGTGAGGTCGCCCGACTCGCCGCTCACATAGATCTCTGAAATCTGGAAGGAACGGGCGGAGAAGAGGGGTTACTACTTCCTGTCTCTCACATGGTGCATTCAAATAAAAAATAAAAAATCATAGGAATGAATCATATGCATATTCTGTACTGATGCATTCACACACCAGCACACATGATCCTGTTACACTCACATAAAGACACAACCACAATGATTCGGCAGAAATATGCGACCGCTTTGTCACGTGCCGTCGCTCATCATCAACCTTCAGCATGTGGAACAAAACGTGTCTGAGTTTGATAATGAAACCGAGACGCATGTATTTTTCTACTAATGGAAGTTTTTTCCTATTTACTCACTCCATCATTTCCCGTCTCGTCTGCTCATTAGCTTGTGCCCCCCCCCCCACACACACACTTTGCCTCCTTTCCTTCCTCTCCTTCTGTCTCGTGACTCCCCCTCTCCAACCTCGATCTGTCTCTTCAGTTTTTCCCGTTCTTTCATCTGTTCTGCTTCTGATGCTGATCATTCTGCTCAGCAGTCTCATCCTGCTCCTCCTCTTCATTCACCTCGTCACATTTCCCCCCAGTGCTTTTTCACTGGCAGTGAACTGAATACCACAGAACAGGTCAGACGTATAGGATCTGTCTGTGAAATGACGATTCCTTCCTTGATTCCTCAGCTAGGGACTTCAGCTATGTACTAGCCCCCCAGAAAGGAGCCAAATATTGTTTTGATTTTGCTTTATCTTTGGGTTTTTAGGAGAATTTTTTAGGCAATACTTTATAATTCTTAGGTCTTCTTTGATTCAGCTTGTTGTAGGAAATAGCATTCACCAAATCAGGACTATTCAAAACATTTCGATAATTACTCTCCTGTAATCATTTCAGATTACTAGCTTGTATTATCTTACAACAGATGCCTTTTGGCTGATGCTGGTACACACAGCTCCTGGAAGCACTGTGAAGACATATATATTTACTGAGGGCGAGTCTGAGGGGAAACCAGGCTTCCATGGAGACCGACCGCTTCTTTATCTATGTGTTCTGTTTCTCTGAGCTACACGACCACTTTGGCCATTTTCCCTCCGCGCCCTCCTTCCTCTCAATTTGCTCTCTTTAGGTCCAACGGTCCACAGTGACAAAGGAGGAGTGATGTATATGCAGTAACTGTCAGTGCTTGGCTGCTGCTATTGTCATCAGTATTCTTCTGTCATCCCTCCTTCCCTCACTGACTGTCCTTACACTCCTCCTCCTCTGACCGTCTGTCTGTGTGTCTGTCTGTCGGTGTGTCTCTCTCCCTGCTGCTAATATAGAGCAGTATGAAAGTCCGGTGTGTGCCAGGGGACTGCAGCAACAGCCAAAAAGAAGAGGAGGGGGAGGGAGAGGAGAGGAGATGAAAATGAGTTACAAGGCCGGCAGCAGAGGAGAGGGGGTGACATGCAGCATACTGCATGTAGCAGCTTCACATAAAGTCTTATGGGTTAATATTCCTGTTCATCCAAAGAAAAACATAAATCCCCACATACATGCAGAGACACAGAGCAGAGTCTGCTGTCACACTCCTGATATGCAAACAGCAACTCCAGACAACTACACCCATCTTCTACACATCCATCCCCTCAAGTGTGTGACACAACTTTCAGGTTATCATTCCCACCAGTGTCTCAGTGAGAACACATATCACGAGCAAACAATGATACATATCACAGTGTGTGATTTGAATGGGAATCTGAAAATGTAAATTCTGGTGTGTGTTTCTCTGCAGGACTCAGTGTCTCTGCCTCTACAGGCTCCTTTGCAGAGAAATACAGAGCTTCTAATCCTCCATCTGAATACTGATACAGCAGTCTGTCTGTGTGAGGGCTGCATCTGCACACGGAGCCTACGCTGACTGATGTGCACGTCTTCCATTCGTTTATTCCTTATTTTCAGGTGATTCGAACACACCCTCTGAGATGTTCCAAAGAGGACATATGCTAACTGTTTGAGGAGCTTTTTACTGTATTTCATGGCCTTCTTCCTTTGCAAATGGAGCGTGTTATCACGTGACCAGATTACAGAACCTTGGCAGTGAGATGTGGTTGAAATCTGCCTGAAAAAGCCAGTGAAGCTTGAGTTTTGAACATTTTATCACACGTACATGTTGCAGCGGTCAAGAACAAACCTTCACCATATTCAGGCAGCAGAACAGGGATCTGTTCCTAAATGTAAAAGGTAAATATCACTGCAGAACTGGAAGTGGATTACTGTTATGATCACAACATTTCAAGGATTATACAGTAACACACTGTCCACCTGGTCCAAACACTAGACAGTAACAACAACCAGGAGGTCCATGAGAAAAATCACAAGAAATATCTCCACAGATTAAGAAGGGAACATTTCCATGATAGAAACGTCCTTATAGAATGGATACAGTGTCCTCTGTCTGCCATGCTTTTTCTATAAATGTCACTAAAACAAAAATCTCTTTATTAAAGAGGCGACTCAGCATATTACCTTCAGACACACAAAACACATCAGGGTTCTTCAAACAGATTATTCCTCATGTCACTGTACACGGGACAGAAAACGAAATTCACCATGAACAACACCAAGATGAAAAAAAACACAAAAGCTGCTCTTCGCCACCTTTATATTTGCATAGTGGTTCTTAACTGAGCACAAAGGGAGCTTGGCCTTCTCTGTAAATTCAATAGAGCATGTGGTGCCGTGCAGTAATCCTTGATTGGAACATAATTCATGAGTTCTGGCTTGTTCGAAATCTCCTTCCATTGTTTCAGGTTTTGGTCAACTGTATCTATATTATACTGCAATGACTGAAAATATTGCTGCGACCTCCTTTGATCAAGTGAAGCTGTGTGCTGTATTCCAGTTAGAGATCTTTTTGGGCAGTGTTTCCTTTGGAAACTGGATAAGGCATCATACATCCCCCTCAACAGCCCACTTTGCACAATATCTTTGTTCCTGTATCCCAAGAGAGCAGCTCATGGTTTGTCTCTGCATAGCATTACTGTCAGGGGCATCCTTAAAACCATACGCTCCAAAACTCAGTACAATTTGTCCAACTACTTCTCCCTGGTTGGAAATCATGTGAACTAAGAATCTGTGTAGTCATTACAGCATGTCAACCTAACATCAGATGATTTGCTTGATTAACCTGCTGGTTATTCAGCAAACAAACCGAAAGACCAACTGTTTAATTAACTGAACTGACTCCTCTTTAGCTCTAACTTGTAGCATTAGAACTAATGAGTCATTTAAATATACGCCACTCTACCTTGTGAAATCATTTACTTTTACTTATATCATTAGTGCACTGAGACTAATTTCTGCTAGAGTTCCTGCCTCATTCGATGTGACATTCACATGCACTTCTGCAGACATCAAACTCAGCCATTCAGACAAAACGTGTGAACATGATACATGCTCATTTCCATCCATATAGGCTACACACACAAAAACAGATCACAGCTGTGGTCACATGACATACAGGAGTAAACGGCAGGTGCATGTTTAAAGTCCTGGTTTTAAGACTGAGCACTTTTCTCTGATGATGGTCTGTATGTAACGTGTAAATTCATGGATGATGTGTAAGTATATGTGTGTGTATGCAACTGTTACTGCAGATAATCATAGAGCACACACAGATAAACACACAGTGAGATCAGAGCAGGGTGTTCAGTGCAGCCATGATCCTGTCACAATCATCCATGATCCACTCGCTGCCCCCTGGGGCTCTGGACCAGCCCTCTTTTAAAACATGGCCTCTTTGAAGTTTGTGTGCAGAGGAGGGAGGGAGGGAGGGAGGAGACAACACCGAGGAGGAGGAAAGGAAGAGAAGATAAAAGAAAAGATGGTTCTATTGGCTCTTAAAGAAACTGGTACACAGCGAAAAGGACGGATGGGTGGATGAGGGAAAGATAGACAGATGATGGACGGATGGCCGAATAGCTTCAGACACAGGAGGACGGGTATATGGATAAATTTGAGTGGTGGATTCAGTGTGTGGTAAGAATCCCCTGGAGGCTCAACGAAGCAGCGTCTCACTGATGAATGCGCATTTCAAATCCCTTTTTATGCAGAAAAGGGCCGACACACACACCAACACACACACACACACACACACACACACACACACACACACACACACACACACAGCTGCAACAGGACAGCTGCACTTTAAACTGAACACAGAGACATCCTGACATGTACACAGGAACCCACACAAGACAGGAGTATTGATTATTGGTGAACTAGGGATCTCTGTGGAGCTGGGATCTACAGTATCTGTATGTGTGTGTGTGTGTGTGTGTGTGTGTGTGTGCGCGTTTCTCATGACTCAGCAGCAACTGTGCATCAAATAAGACGCGTAGCACTGAAGACAACCTGACATGACGTCACCAGCTGTGCTTGTCTTTATAATGTGGAGGAAAACTGAGTGAACTATGGCAGCCGCTGTGAAACGCGTCGCTCATCTGTTGCTACTGCAGCAGCTGCAGCAGCTCTTTCATTTTCAAGGTGAAGGAGAAGCTGAAGGGCTGTAAGCTAGCACAAGAACTCACACACTCTAATCATTCCTGCAACTGAGCCCCAGACATCTGATGCAACCCAAACATGACCACACACTGTATAGCACCACACAGGGCTGGACTATAGCTCACTCAGGTCTGTACATGTGTGTATGTAAGCTCTGCAACTCATCACGGTCAAAACTGTCTTCTCAATTTTTGATGCCACTGTAAGTGGGTATCTCTGACGGGATGCTGAGGGGTTCCACTGTGGTTAATAGTTGTAAGTTGACACCAAAAGAAAAGCCCCGGCTCTTTGCCTTTATATTGGACCAGACATCAACAACAACAATCAACAAGCATCAAAGCACCGACAAACTCAGATTTGAGGCCCTGCAGTTTAGCTCGTTTTTGACAGTGCAAAAAGGTTTAAAGATTTTTTTTCTTTTGGATGTAAGTAACATTCTTGTGGGCAGGGGCAGTATTTTTTTTTTCTGGTACCAAACAAAATGTGTCTGTAGCACTTTTTGTTGAGTAAAAAAAAAAAGCTGTCATTAAAAAGTGTTTTTATTGTCTAATCAGATATTTCCACATTAAGATCAGTTTTGCCAGTTTGGGCCTATTTTCTCATCTACAGCTAGACCATATTTTACATTTAAAATCTGGGTCTGAAGTTAAATAAAAAGTAAAGGTATTTATTTTATCAGCACTTTTTTGAATGTATTTAAACTTTATTTTAATGATATTTAGCCCTAACTGCAGGAAGCTTGTAACTAGGCAGAAGACTGCGTAGCAGAAAAACAAAGTGAAGTTTAATGTAGAGAGATTACAGAGTCAATCACACTCAGAATATGATGGCAGTAATGTCAAATGAACCCATCTCACCCTCCTGCTTATCCCCAAATAACCTAAACCTTTTCCAGCCAAAACCACCAAAGCTAGACAGACACAAACACAGACTATTGAACTGATGGGAAATGACAAGTTACTGTTTGCAGGGAACCCTGTCATTTGAAGCAATGACCCTTCTCTCTCTCTCACACTCACACACACACACACACACACACACACACACACACACATACACACACACACACACACACACCCGTCCTGTCTGTCTCTCTCACTCTAACAGACGTCAGGAGAGAGAGAGTGTGTAGTGTGAGGAAAATAACAAGCAATAGAGGGAGACGAAGGAGAGAGAGAGAGGGAGGGGAGGAGGATACTGGGAAAGAAGGATGTAGAGACGGTCTGGGCTGCGTTGATTAGCCTCCAGGGACAGAGGCGGAAAGAATGGAGAGACGCATAGTGCCTTTCTTGAGCTGATAACAACAAAAAAAAAAACACACACACACACACACACACACACACACACACACACACACACACACACACACACACACACACACACACACACACACACATAACCTTTCATCACCACAAACATGGTGCACGAATGACAACAAAGGCAGCCTTCAAAAAGCCACACTCATACAAACAGAGCAGTGAATGCCTCTCCTGGCTCTAAAGACCACTGGTTTGAAACGCGGGATCCTGACAGCCCCACCAGAACAGGTTTAAAGTCTCGAGTGCTCAATTTGAAGCAAAACAATCCAAGTACACCAATGCCTCATAGACTCCACTCTCACCTCAGACAATCCTCAACTCCTGGAAACAAAGTCTTAGAAAAAGCTGTGGTCAGTGCATGTGGGTCTATCAGGACCAGACACCAGGAATCAAAACACTGTGGATGTCAGGAACTGGGCTGCAACTTCCATTCTTTTCACTCCTGATTAATCTGTCAAGTATTTTTATTGTGAAAATGATCAAGTCTAAACCCAGAGATGTCCAATTTATGATAATAAAAAATCTCACACTTGCGAATGCTTATTATTTTCTTTACTAAATGACTTATATGGTTAATGCATCACCAGAAGTGTTGTTGTGTTGATGTTTTCAACCTTTATTTGTTTCAAGGTCAAGCAGACCGGGGGGTGGCAACCTCTGGATTAATCAACTAATTGTTGTGGCAAACTTCAAGACGGATAAAGATCTAAGAGGAAGCTGGATAAAGGATTTGATGAGTGGATGACAGGACACAAACCTGTGGCAGGTATTTCACAGCTGCCTGTTGCTGCAGCGACTGAGGACTCTCCATCATGGAGTCCAGCCTCTCTGACGAGCTGCTGGTCAGCCCTCCCCAGTCTGTCTGACTGGGGGTGGTACCCGCTGTTTCTGGAGAGGTCAGCGGCAGGTCGCTGGCGTATCCCGACTCCAAGAGAGATGACCTCTCCTGCGCTCGAGATGGGGAGTCCAACCTGAACCCCTTGACACCCGTAGTCTCCTGAACCTGCAGTTCAGTAAAGGACAGTGGGGTTTCACCGGCAGCCATCTTGGCTCTACTCTTGTCCTCCTCAGACAGCAGGACTTTGAGAATATTTCCTGTGAGTGGAGACGGGACAGGAGGCTCTTTACGCACCTCCACTTCACTGTCACTTTCGCCCTTCCACAATGGAGAGCCATAGTCACTGGGGTACATGGTCCTCACCACGCAGAGTTTACCGTCCACCTCTCGGATATGGACCACACCTTTGCGCTCCCGATCTGTCGGTGTCTGCACCGGCCCTAATGTCCCTTCTGATCCTGCCTTTACCCCTACATCCCCCTTTTCGTCTTTCTCTGCTCTCCCTTTGTCTTTTTTCTCCTTCTTCTGCCGGAGGATCCAAGGTTTCTCTAGGACCCCTTGGACTTTCTCCCGAACACGACAGACCCTCCCTCCGCCTGGAGTGGTGCTGCCCAGGGCTGGGGCTGTGTTGACTGGGGTGGTTGTTGTGGTTTGGCTCGGGATGCTGGAGACATCTATGATTGCGCTGACAGTGTCTTCCTCCCCTGGAAGGCAGAAGACCCCTCTCCAGGCTGGGCTGGGATTAGGGGACACTTCAAGTATTCTGCTGCCCAAAAAGCCCCCAACACTGGCACTGGTAGAGCCGGGGGAGAGAGTATTGCTGTGCAGATTCATTTTGGAATGAGTTAACAGGGTGTCAGGCACTGATATCAGAGTCCTCGCTCTGTTGCTAAAATCTGAATCTCCTGCCTCTACACTTGTGTGTTTCTCCTCCTCGTCCTCATCGTCTTCCTCTCTGTCATCAGGCTCATGGCCTCTTTGTTGCTCGTAGTCGTCCTTCTCTCCCTCCCCTTTCCTGACCCTTTTGCCCTTGTGCTTGAGCCTGAAACGTAGACGCTTCTTTGGTGAAAGTGGGGGGGCTCCACCGAGTTCCCCCTCCCGAGGAGGCCTGACACAACCCATGGAGTTCCCCATGTCTTTGATGCTGACAGAGAACAGAGTATAAAACAGGAACTACAGGCAGTTAATCCATGGTAGAGGCCAAATGACTGCTCCTTGAGGTTTGAGCATTTATTCCAGGTGCTTGAGATTAAAACCCCACCCCTCGAAAAAAAGACACAGGACAGGAAATGTTTAGATAGACTGACAAGTGGCTGACAGCTCCCTCATCAACCTGACAGCTGTGAGTAATGTGAAGCTAGGATGAGCAGGTTTATCTCCGTTTCCCATGGCACCATCTTAAATACAACCTGGTGAATAGAAACAGTAAAACAAGGGGGGGGCAGTATGTACACGAGCAGCTGGCTGATTTACTTGGTCTGTTTTCTGTATCCCAGAAGACTTGTGGTCGCAGTCAAGGACACGAGGACACAGTTGTGTCAGCAGAGCAACATTAGGAGGGAAAATAAATTTGTTTGGGGTCAGCTGTTGATTTATCACCAGGCTCCTGGCAGGTGAACTGTTACCTGATGTAAGGCGATGTGTCAGGCAGGATGATGAGTGTGGTAGAGAGAAAAATGCAGCGCAGTCCAGTGCTATTCAGCCCATTAGTGCTTCACACACACTGCATGTGTGTGACATGGGAACAAAGTGTTAAAGTCTGCGTGTGTTTGTCCTGCAGGATTTCTGGTTGGTGTTGGAGTCAGTGGCAGTCTCATGATCATTATTCAGTGATGTGAGAGAAACAACACGTCGGATCCTTTTTCCATCCTCCATAAACCACAAAGAAAATGAAGTGGGTTCCAGGTGCCGCTGTAATCCAGGAGCTCTATCTACACTCAGATATAGCAGCTATCTGAGCTCATGCATTAATGATGCCTCTCTCCTACTGTGGTAATGTTATTGCAGTGCAAGAGGAGAGAAGTACGATCAGTAACTGAAGTCAGCCCCACAACAGAGATCAGCAGGAATCCTCTCTGTCACGGTGCTGGTAGTGGAAGTCGTATTAAAGGCGAGGCTGTCGATATCTCTCGTAGTGACGGCGAGCTCGGTGTCTCATTCTGCCGAGGCAGCACGGCATCCAGATTGGTTGTGGGTGAGAGATAGTGTGCAGTCAGCCAATGCTGCCACAGACTGCTGGGAGATTCAGCCAATATTCCGACAGCTTGTTAAATACTCGATCAGAGCATCAGCTTCCCGCCCCAATGCGTCTCCTTATCATCCTCCCACGGTTTCTGCTGCTCATTGAGCTGGTGTCTCATGTGACGTGTCAATCCTTCCGGCATGTGTGTGTTCCTCCTCTGTTGTTGTCAATATGTTGGGATCCAAAATCACTGGCGTTAATTTCTCCCGCTGACGAGACTGGCAGGAGAGTGCAGTCAGATACCTGTGGAGTCATCAGGCATCGTAGTCCAGAAAACCTTTAGCAGGGTGCCGGTCTAAATCTGGAGGCAGATAAATTGAGGCAGACTCCACCTTAAGCTCCCCAGACACCTCAACATCACACCAGACTGAAGATCCCCCCCCCCCAAACACCTTGATGTCAGACTCCCTGAGGACCAGAGTTGGCTTGGAATTGTGTTCCAGTACTGTCCAATCCTAAAGCTCCTGTGTCCTGGTGTCAGTCTGCCAGTTACTCAGACAAGCTTCCCCTCCATCAGGTGGTGCAGTGCGACGATGCAACAGCCTGACAAAATCCACAGTTTGCAGGAGGTGGGGGGTATTTAGACCATGACAGGCTGGGGAAAGAGGCTCTCGTTCTTCTTCTCCTCTCTGGTGCCTTTTTGGCTCTTAATAGCTCCTCACAACCACTAGATCCAATTAGAAGGAGGCATCTGGGATAGGATCTGGAACTAGACTCTGAGGAAGAGCAATGGAGGAAGAGACAGGTCCACAGTTGGCTTCGCTAAGGTCTCGTCAAGATCCAGTTCTAGTAGCAGACCTACTTCACGAACGGATGTGTATCTGGAACAGAGCCAAAGGGATTCAATGTCCAGCGAAAGGCAATCCCAAACCCAGAAGGTTAGGACGAGAGGGTCCGCGCTCCATGTCCCCCTTAAAAAACAAAGACATGCAGGGAGCAGAGACAAGAGCACAGGGCGTCTCCGGCTAGAAAAAGAGAAAGAGGCTCCATCTGACAAGCATGGCTGGATTGATCCGATTGATACGGTGCAGGAAACAGAAACTGCAAGTGTGTGGCCGTCCAGCAGAGAGTACGAGTGTGTGTTTGAGCCTGCGAGGTTAGGCAGTCCCCTGGTCAGCTGTGTGAGCCCTTCTGTATACGTGTCCACGAGTGTGTCTTGTCCTGCTGTGCGTTTTTGGTGTGAGGCCTGCTGATCCGGGGGAAGCCGGGAGCTCCAGTGACAGCAGGCAGCCTGGATCTGTCTCTCCTCTGGCTGGCTGCGCTCCTCTGCTTTATCCCTGGCTCGCAGACGCCGGCAGAGAGAGAGAAAAGCTTTTATCTCCCGCCTGCTGCAGCTTCACACTCTCTTCTGCTCGATCTCTCACTCTCACAATCCACCCCTCCCTCCTTGGCTCTCCTCCTCCTCCTATCCGCTTCCTCATTACTCCTACCTCTCTCTCTCTCTCTCTAGCTCTCTCTCTTGGCTGTTAGTGAGCAGCTTTCTATGCCACAAACACACATGCACACACACTTGACCCAAAAGCTTCCTTGAATGACAGGCTGCAACAGGAGTGGAGAAAAAAAACAGTGTTTAAATCTAAATCAGACTGTAGCATCACTGCAACTTAAATGAGGGTAAGCGCTTGAATCGGTTTCTCTCCATCTGCCAATCAGGGTATAGGTTATGAATGGAGAGGGGTGGGGTGAGAAGGAGAGGCGCCGGGAGAAGGAAGGAGCGAAGGAAGAGATTTGAGGGAATTAAGAGAAAGTTGAAAAGGACTGAAGAAAAACAGGAGGGGATGGATGGTGGCTGTGAAAGGATCAAGAGCTGGGAGAGAGCGGGAAATTAGAGAGTTCTTTATACCTTTTATGCAGAGGTAGCTTAGCTTTCAGTATCACTTGTTGTATTAGGTCACTGCAGGCAATGTTGAAAATCAATGAGAAGGACTGTTTGTTTATTGATTTCTGCATCAATGTGATGAAGCACCTGGATGTTACAGGCATCTAATCCACTGGATTAACCAAAAATAAACCTCGTCCATCTGATTATTTAATCCTTAAATGGTCAGTGCTGCAATGATTACTGATGGATGGATCGTCAAGGAAATGTCAAACATATTCTGCTTCCAGCAACTTAAATGTGGGAAATTGTGATTTTTACTATTTTCTGACAAGGTCAACATTAGCTTCAGTCCTATTGGATACTGCGATATGACATACACATAGCACATACCATAGCATACGTGGAGCACAGTAATGTAAAGAGTAAACATCTAAAAACTGTCCTCCTGCACCTCTGCTGTCATGAAGAGTCTCTATACATACATACACAAGCTCAAAGCATGGCAGTAACACTGCAGGAGAGGAGGACCCACACCACTTTGCATACACACAATGTTTAATGTATAGCAAATATTTTCAGAGACAGAAATGGATGGACACCACTAACAAGCAGCAGTGGTCTCGAGCGGTGAACGCCGCAGTAATCCATCTTCTCTCATTAACCCAAAGCGCCAAAAGGAACCAACACACACAAACACACATGGAACAGGCAGGAACCAATGGGAAAACAGCACTAATCAAGTCCCCCGAGGCTTTCATCCCTTCACTGTGGCTACACGCCATCATGAGCTGTGGTAATCAGACGGCAACCTTCGACTGAACCCGGTGTCACAGACGCTGCATGTTGGGCGATGAGAAGCTCTTTAGATCGTATATCTAGAAGCTCTCTTGTCAATAATGTGACTGAAGCGCAGTGACTGATCTTGATATTCTAAAGACCATAATTCAGGCTCCATCTGCACTCAGAGTCGCTTTAACATGTTGAACCTTCTTAAATCCCAAAGCTGATCTGAGAACAACAAGATCTACCGTCAAGCTCACAACTGTAGACCACTGTTAAAATAATAACTGTGATGAAAAGCCCACTAGATATTTCCTGCTTATGAGGCACTTGAGAGCTGCATGGCTTTATCTGAGTAATAAACACATATTACACCAAGTTTTACTCTCCCAAACTTGCATAAAAGAATAATGTAGAAGAAGAAGAATGAACTGAGAGACCCTCAACTTATTCATATTACCAATCAAGATTAAGCAAGTGGGGATTCAGTCTAGTTTGAGTTGCCTAGAAACCTCACAACTAACTGTGACCATGTTGTGCTGAAAAGGACTCACGGATATTAAGTAGAAGAAGTAGCTTCGTATTGAAATTTTTTTCAAAAGAACCAAAAATAAACACTGGCCATGGCCTTGGGTTTTTTTGTCAGTGCTTTTAAAGTTTCTGTCTCCGCTGCACGGTGGTATTCCAGCTCTGTAGGTAACGCTGCACACAGTAGCTCAATGGTTTGAGCAGGACAAGTAAATGAGTAGAGTGGGGCCATAACGCAGCGTGAGTTAGGAGCTATTTAAACACTGAGGGACGCTTAAACCTACATGTTCTTGGCAATGTGGTATCCTGAAAAACAGCTCTCAGTTAATGGCATTTAAATGTTTCAAATGGACACTACAGTTTAAACTGAGGTCTGCTTTCACTGACGAAGATGGTGATCAATCAACATGCGATAAATCATAAATTAGTAGCTTTGAGAAACACTAATAAACTGGCCTCGCCTGCTGATTCTGCCCTGAAACAGTGAAGAATATCTTCACCAGCTCATACATTAATTCACTAGGAGTTAGCAGTGACATAAAGTTAGCTCAGCCAATCACAGGCAGACACAGTGCAGCAGGAGGAGGGTCCACTGTCTGTTTGGCTGTGGACTTCCAACAAGCCAGGTCATCTGTGATACTGAGCTAACTGGTGGCACCTAGTGGTTTGGCTGAGTAACTACATCCAGGTTTATATTTGTATCTAGCAGGACAAATGATGGTGAATGATGACTGATCAGTTTCTGCTGCTACTACAGTAGAGCTGAGAATTCAAGACTTCACAAAGTGGCTGTGAGGAAGACATTAAGATATTTGCGGGACCAGAAGTGAATAGAACCAGAACTTCCGAGCTGTTTGGCCTCAGCAGAGCGGCTGAGGGAGCAGGTTGTCTGAACCAGCTGACGGGGTGGGCCGAGACAGAGACACCACCTCATCTGTAACATGATGTGCTGCTGAAATAATGACTAACAACAGAGATGACCCAAATGAAAAATGATGGCTCAGTGAGAGAGTTAGCTATAATTAGCTGCTGCCCTGAGTCACCCATTTGCACATACACGTCCTGATCACGGAGACCTGGAGGCTTGTTTCCAGAAATGACTTCTTCTTCTCCTCCTCCTCATCATCATCATCAGACCACAGCTGCCAGTGGGAATAAAGTGGAAATTATAGATTTCTCTACTGATCTGGGCCACGCAAGTATCACTGAATATTAATGTCATGTTGACTCTGACAGGAACAAAGCAAATAACACGGCGCTGAAGAGCTTTCTGATTTAATACACCGAGGACAACAAATAGTACAACTGAGAGCTGTGAGTCCACAAATAGTCATTCAACATATAAACTTGAATTTTGCAGTGTTGCTGTAATATTACTAAGAATCAGAGGGAAATAATACTGCACTAAATACTTCACTGAAATCGTGTTTTAGGGAGTATGAGTAATAAACCAAAACTAAGAAAACATTTTTTTGTCATTGTCAATGATGTGACTCTTAGTGTGACCTTGAGGTGGATGTTTAACAGACTTTCCCCTCGTATGTAATGGAAAATAACTGAAACAAGTTCATACACTGTAATACAGAGTAGGGCTGCAGAATCAATCGAAATATAGTCGATATTGCAATATGGCCAAGTGCAATCTCCAAATCACAGAAGCACAAGTGTTGTGGTGCTACAGAGACGCCCCGGCCTACAGATCACACTCTCCAGACGTAAAGGAACGTGATTGTTTGGTAACAAGACTAACAAAAATCACATCATCATCATTTTTTTTTTCCAGTGAAAATTAAATGCAAACACAACCATTCCCACTGAAATTGCAAAATCTGCCAAAATAATCACAATATGATTTTTTTTTTGCATATCGTGCAGCCCTAGTTTTCAGGGAGTATGTGCGATGACATTTTAATCAAAAATAAGAATGATATGTTTTTTTTGGCATTGTTAAAGATGTGATTTGTAGTTTGACCTTAAGGTGAATGTTTAACACTTTCCCCTCATATGTATTTGAAAATAACTGAAACATGTTCTTACACTGTACTGCAGCGTTTGGATGCTAATATGCCGTGTATTTTTGGCGGTGTGATGATACAGTGGAGATGTGTAAACGCTGATCCACCAGTATGGATTTAGAGTAATGACCATCTAACCACCGACATGCTGCAGGCACACTGAGCTGTGTGTTGGAGGTTCTCACTGCAGCTCTAATGTGAAACTGTCGTCATCTCCTGCACCCAGTGAACTCTCAAAACTGAAAGTATTTGCTGCTCTGCGAGCCAATCCCCTCTCTCGCTCTCCCTCCCCCTGCTTGTTTTTCTTTTCATTTCTTTCCTCCAGGACTCCTGCAGCCCGTCTCAGCCCCCGTCCTGTCCATCATCTCTGGGTTAGTCCTCTCGTCCTCCTCCTGCATCCCTTCATGTCTCTCTGTCTCTGTAGCACCATGTTCTGCTGAGTCATGCCCACTCGAAACGGTTGCCAGGGTGTCATGCACTACTGTTTCCATGGCAACCGGCTGGGAGTGTCACCTTGCAGGGTCACATCAGAACACAATCTAATGGTCAACTGCAGCAACTATAAGTAGTCAGTGACCCTATAATCAAGCCGACCGTCCCAGTCATGACAAATGAGAAAGAAAATGAGACGCGGATGATGTTTATTTCAATCTCAACAGTCGTCGTATTAATTTGCTTTCATCTCTGATATAGTCGTCAAGCATGACCAGGACCCAGGGGTAATAGGAGTCCCACTGTTATGAGTTAACAGAGTACAACCCTGACTGCAGGCCACAGTGATGCATTTGGTGCAAATTATTCCACATCAGGAATCAGAGAGAAAAACAGCTCAGATGACTAGTGTCTAGACTAAACAAGCTGCCCTTCAGACAACATCTATTCCCTCGTTCCATAGTTTTTGACTTTTATAACGTATAGTTTATAAAAAAGAAGAAAAGAAAAAAAAAGAAAATAAGCTGCATATTTTTGTGAAAAGTCTACATCCTGTTTTTCTTTTGTCTTTTATTGTGAAGCTCTTTGTGACCTCTGCTCAGGAAGATTTTCAGTTGATGTGGTAACAAACTTATTAGCAAACAGCCGCTAATTTTCACATCCAGCAGTTATGGAGCAACATGATCATTCAGTTGGAGTCATGTTTCTGTGCATCTGCTGTTTGCAAATTCAATATTCACTCTCTTCAAAATCTGTTTTTGGTCTCCACCTGCTCCTGAGGGAAATATCTGACTCGCTGCTAAATGCTCCACCGTGTTCAGCAGCTAGTCGTCAGTGTGTCTGTCTGCTGTTTGGTGCTGGGCAGGTAGAGGACAGCGGGGTTTCGGCCTGCTGCGGCCTGAAACAACATTATGAGAGCAGCAAGAGTGAACCAGACAGTTCAACACTGAGCTGAAACTCAAACTATAAAACAACCACTTTCATGTTGTCATTTGACCCACTGTTCATATATAATATCAGTTACAGCTGCTTTCAGAATCATGTCTAAATTTAATAATCTGAATGATTAGTTTTAGCCATAAAAATATTTTAAAAAGCACCAGTTAAATCCCTGATCAATGTGGATAGAACATTATATATCCTGAAAGATAAATGGAGTCTTAACGATTTGGTCACATACTGAGGTTTGTTTATGGCAGAATTCCTTCACTTTGCACAATAACTGATGCAGGAACTTTGAAGGTGACATCATCCTGGGTTTACAGGGACTTTACTGAAGGACTGTAAATCCAGGATCAGGGTTTATATGAAAGCCTACAGATGATAATGTCCACTCTGCTCCCTTTAATATCCCTGGGCTGTCCAACTGCCAAACTGAAGCCAAACAAGCCTGTGTCCCCTCGTGATGTTTTAGAGGACAACTTCCTGTAAGGGCCTGCCTAGAGGTGCTTTTATAACACACACACACACAAACACACACACACACACACACACACACACACTCAGGACAACAACACAGTTGAATCACAGATATGCCCAAATGCTTTAGAAGAGAGTCACATTGTAGACGCTTAAAACACTTGTACTGTGTGTAAATCCAACCAACATAGCACAGAATACAACAGACACCATGTTGTTTCCTTAGGAGCCTGATCTCCATAGGAGCAGATGTCTGCAGACTATCACTGTACAGACTGAGGCAGTGATGTTAACCATCATATTGGCAGGAAATACTTCTAATACCCAGAAGTCATCTTGCTCAGAGATCCCACAGAACAACATGGAGACACACACACACAGTCTCATTTCCAGTCCGGATTGGAAAACACAAGCTCTTCTGTTGCATTAGTTAACACTGGTTTGCCAGCACAGCACACAGCCTGGCAGTGATAATAATTGAGCAATTTGCTTTCATCTCAGTCCATTTAAAATCCAGACTGAATCACAGCAGTGATGATGAGGACTATTATTCAATTATTACATAATCAGTTAAAGGCATTATTACAATGTGGGCTGGCTCTCAGAGTCTTTAGCTGCCCGTCAGGTTTTTCCATGTACAGTCTAACACAGGAAATACAGAGCCAGACACGGCAGCACAGCATGTGGGGGGCACAGACCTGGAAGTGAAGGATGATGGTCCAGATGAGGCCTAATGTCAGTTTAGGGTTCCCATCGGTGATGTCATCGTTCCTGATGTTCACGAGTTTGACCTGAAAATTAAAAATATAGAGATTTTTGGTAAAAGACTCAACATGAGGAGATCTGCTAATTTGCCCCAAAAGTCACATTTTTGTCCTCATCATTTTGAACACACCACTAAACATATAACTCTATAAATCTCTGCTCCAGCCATCATGTCCATTATGTAAGAGACACTCTGAGACCTTGTTAAATTTTGTGTCTCTGGCTAAGCCCAGACACCCAGGCTGTAAAATCAGACCTGCAGTGAAACTCAGAGAGAGGAAGAGACGTCAGTCCTCCACCACTGCTGTCTCCGGGGAACGATACAAGAGATGTGGTTTAAGAAAGATGGGGACTCATAGAGATATGAAGGAAGTGAAAGAAAATGAAGAGATGCAGTGTAATTACCATTAAACTGGCAGAGGGGAAGAATAAAAGGCGCAGTATGAGAGATGGAGAGAGATATGTCATTCAGCGCTGTATGATGAAGACCTGTGGGGATGCTGGTGTTTTCACACAGCTTTTACTTTAGAGTAAACAGAGTAAATGGAGTGTGTGGTACAGTTACAGTGTGCAGAATGAAGTGCAGGTTCCTGCGTAAAATGCAGCTCTCTCCACTGCACCAACAGAACATTTGGCACAAGAATCTGCTCAGTCCCTGGATGACAAGGATTTACAATCACCTGCTTCAGTCTGTGCTTCTGCAAACTGAGTAGAATTTGTGGAATGAACACCACACCAGGTTAATAATGACAAAGAGCAAAAGAAACCATCATATTTAAATGAACTGCTGCACTCACAGTAAAGCAGTGACACTCGTGAAGACAATATTTTAAATCCAGGTTTTTGGCTCTTATTACTCATATCATTTGTAGTGTCCATGTACACTAAAGCATGAGATATGAATAGCCATGTAATGTCTGTGTGTCTGCATGCATACCTGTCTCTGTTTGAGGAAGTCCAGTGCTATTTGGACATTCTGTAGTCGATGAAATCTCATTCTCCCCTTTTCTCTGGGCTGGAACAGAAGACAGAGGACAAAAACATGATGAGGAGACAGAGTCAACAGAGAGATTTAACGTCTGATTTTTTTAGTGACACAAACACAGAGGGCAGCAGTGTGCGCAAAAAAAGCTCAAGTAAATCCACAGTGCAGTGAAGTCATGAAATGGTCCTCTGGGGGGCGCTGTCTTCAACAGAAGCTGAAGACAGGCCAGAACTGTGGAGCAAACCAGACTCAACATGCTGGTTCAGCAGGAAAATGCAAAGTTCACATCAGACCGTGTTTCTCCTTTTCTCTATTCAACAGACGCACAAACATCCAGCGTGCGACTCAGTTGGATGAAAGAGAGTTTGAAAGAAAGAAAGAGAGAAAACAACAACCACAAACATCGCTCGCACGCGCACGCACACGCACACACACACACACGCACACGCACGCACACGCACACACACACACACACACACACACACACACTCTGCTGCAGAGAGTACATGAGCAAAGTGCAGGATGCAGATATGGATTCACACTGTGCTGGTAAAGAGAAGGTTCACTCAGGATTAATCATCACGGAGGAGAGGACAGGAGAGGAGAGGAGAGGAGAGGAGAGGAGAGGACAGGAGAGGAGAGGAGAGGAGAGGAGAGGAGAGGAGAGGAGAGGACAGGAGAGGAGAGGACAGGAGAGGAGAGGAGAGGAGAGGAGAGAGAAGAAGAGTGTGTTGTGGTATAATTTACTTATATCCTCATGTGTTTCTATTGGATTGTAATCCTCATCTGTCTGTGGAGCACTTTGGTCGACATCTCTTGTCTTTAAATATGGTAGATAAATAGGTCGCATGTATGAGTGTGTTTACATGTTCATTTTTAGAGAGTGTACAAACAACACGTGCTGTTTCATTCTGTCCTCCAGTATGATTCTGTATCATAATGCTACTGTTGTTTTATGAAACTAATAATTCATCTAATTATGAACTAAGAGAAAAACTAATCTATATGTTAAACTGTCCAATCAAGGTTAAGGTTTTAACGGCAAATTACTTTTTTGTTACTATGATTATCATATTTATATGTCACATATGTGAGGAGTCCTGAACTCTTACACCCTCAACATCATTTTACATTTTTACTATTCAATGAAATACAGTTATTCTATAACAAAACATAATCTCACTAATAGCAGATCCAGCTCAAGCAATACATAGACTATATTCTATTCTTATTGTGCGTAACACATGCAAAGTAGCAGTAGAGCACTGTTGAGTGAAAACATATCTTTGAAATGCTGATTTTTCAGAAACTAAAAAAGCCTTTGTAGAAGTCCAATTCTGTTTTTGTTTGTAATTATTCATCCACAAATCAACTCATGAAGACGAGAGTAAAGATTCAAATGAAATTAAAAACATGAAAACCATCAGAACTGGAGTTATGATGCTGTCACCCAACAGAAATGATGGCCTACATGTAGCATCACACACTAACACTGCGCTGTATGGTGTCATGTGCAGCCTGGTTTTGTTGGTCACAAGTTAGTGGCACAGCACTCTCATGCAGCTTCACAGCTCCACCTGTGGGGTGGAGGGTAAAGCTGAAGGGTCAGAGGTCAGAAGGTGAGAGAGTGAGCGGTGGGGGGGAAGGAGGGGGGGGGGGTTTGATTTGAACATACTCCCTGAGCTCCTTCCTCCTCCTCATCCTCCCCTCTGAGCAAGATGAGGGGGGGGGCCCGCGAGGCGTACGCCCTTTTCAATGGAGGGACGCTTTTCTGTTGCTATGGTAACAGAGGGGAGGAAAATGGGAGATAGAAAGAGAGGAAGAGGAGATGAAGAATGAGAACTGGTGGATAAAGAAGACGGACTGAAGAGGGCGGGAACAACTGAAAAAAGTACAGTGACTGTAATTCAGAGCAAAACACTGTGAATGACTGTGACTGATTCTAATGAGGATCAGAAGTCCTCAGATGATCTATGATCGATCATGAACTAACATGGAAACAAAACAGATTATATTAAAGAAAGAATATCAGTCAATAGCAATTCTGTATAAATCTAGGGATATATTAAGTTACTGCTCACTTATACTTCCCTATAGAACTTATTGTGCGGGAGTGTGGTATTAAAGTATAAATTCAAAAGTCTTAATACAAAAACCAGACATATGTATTATTAATAAGGCTGGTTACTGTGATGACACTAATCCATTGTTTTCTAAATTCTCATGCTATGAAATTTAATGATTTAGTATATTATTATAAAATACTGAGAGCTAAATCAAAGTCACCCCCTGACTATTTACAGGAGAGCAAATATGATGTGAGAGCTGTTTGTAAATTTACTGTACAAAAAGCTACAAAAGGGATTAAAGGGAGATGTGTTTCTATAGTTGGGGTTCAATTATGGAACAATGCTAATACAAATACAAAAATGTGTAATTTGCTCTTAGTTTTCAAAAGAATGATCTGTAAAGATATTTTTGAGCAAATGTGAATGATTTTCTTTTCTTAAATTATAGAATAAAATATATATCCTAAAAGAAATGTTCTTTTGTTTAAAAGACTGGTTTACAGAAATATTTCTGAGGGTGACAAGTGTAAATCATTCTCTTTTATTTTTGGTGTGCAGCTTAATTGATAAGAATGTAGGCAGGCATATAGAAGCTTTTCACTTCGGCCTACACATAGACCGTTTACTTTGTTTTTGTTTTTTCTGTCTGTATTGTTTATATTTACTGTAATATGTGTGATGAAGGAATAAAAATTACTACGACTAATTGCTAATTATAGATATTGTAGACTGTATGAGACCGCTCCAGTGAAGCCACTTAGTCTGATGCGATTGTTTTATCAGCGGTCAACAATCAACTTTTAGGTAAAACGGACAGGAAGTCCTTAAAGAGCACAGAAAAAATGTGAACATCTACAATTCCATGACAACCGGGCAAAAGCTCCAGAACAGCTACTAAATGGACTTTGCAGTGAAACTGTTTTATCAAACTCATGAGTGACAAACTTATTCTGTGGTTGTTGTTCTGACGGTTCCTGGAGGCGACACTGTCAGGTGACATCATCCTGATCATGTCCTCTGTGTGATTGTGTGTTTGCCTGAGGAAACCACAGTCAGCAGTCTGTTTCTGTTAGCTTACCTGACTGCTGCTGAAGCAGCCTGCGTCCCATCATGGCCGCTCTGTCTGTCAGCATTAGGACTAAGACTCTTATATCATCATGCTGAGCAAAGTCAGTCCCCTGGGGCTCAAACCCCTGCATGACTATTGGTTGTTCAACTTTGGCATTCAACACAAAGTCACCTGAACGTCTGAGAAAAGTTTCAACTGTCTACAATAATCCAAGAGTGTTAAAGAGTGTGTGTAACATTCACACGGCTGGGATGCACTGAAGTGAGGATGAACGGGTGTGTGATGGAGCAGAGGAGTATGGGATGAAAAACCTTCAAGTGTGATAATAACTGAGAAAATAATCATGTCTGTGCAGTGTGTGTGTGTGTGTGTGTGTGTGTGTGTGTGTGTGTGTGTGTGTGGGGGGGGGGGGGGGGGGGGGGTACAATCCATACCAGGGTGACTCCAGAGAGGACCTCCAGCAAGGAAATTAAGTTGTGTCCATCCCTCAGGTCCTCGTACAGGTCTGTGATGTGCTTCCTCACCTGAGAAGGGAGGTAGGAAAGGAAAGGGAGGGAGGAAGAAAGGAGGAGGGAAGGCATCCAAAAGAGGAAAGACAGAAGGGAAGAAGGAGCGAGAGGGGAGCGGAGAAAGAAAGAGACAGATAGTTAATTGCACTCTCCAATCATCCGTCTGTTGACTCAACACTGTTGACATCTGCCAGGCTGGTGACAGTGGCTGCCGGGCCAACAGAGACGAAGCACCAGCTGTGGCCCCTTGTCTCTGTTGCCATGACATTGCCTGCACAAAAAGGAGGGTGGGGGTGGGCTTGTTACTGGTGGCGACCACTTCTGACACGGTGACTCAGCAGCAGCCTGACTGAGCCGTGTGTGTGTGATGTGATCAGCATCAGTGAGTGTTTGTTTGGAAGCGGGACACTCAGTGACACACGCACGCATGCACGCACGCACGCACGCACGCACGCACGCACGCACACACACACACACACACACACACACACAGATTCAGCTTGAACAGAAAAATGGCTGATCTGTGACGAGTGAATAAGGAAAAGAAGAAACAAAAAATAAGAATTTTATCATTTGAACTTATTTACTTTTGCACTACTGAATGTGTTAGTGTTATTCTGACAGCATCACATGACTTTCTCCTTTATATTTACAGTTAACATATAACTGCATGAGCCTGACTGAAATCCACAATTTTATTTTGTTTATGATGCCTTATTTTCTACTACAAACTTTATTCCTCACTTTGTACCTTGTGAAAAAAGAAACAGCATCAAAAAGTAAATGTTAAAAATGAAATTTGCACAAACACATCATGTCTTTAAGGCAAAGCTTTGTGATGTGATGCCTCATTATACTCAGTTAATATGACGGTGGAGTGAAAGAACAAAAGATGACAGGTTTATATATAAAGAGTTGAGAACTACATCAGACACAACAAAGAGGCTGTTTCTGGGTTATTGCTCTTCTTCTGTCTAAAGAAGCTGATCCTGCAGCATAAAGCTGCTGCAGAGAGCCACATTAACATCAGGCCGGAGCAACAGAAAAACTTTCTGTTTGTAAATAAAACAATTCAATTGGATTTTTCTTCACCTGAGAGCAGATGGCAGAGACAGAGGGAGGTTAGCGTGCAACTAAAGGTCAAGTATTCCTGCTTCAACACTGTTGCTTCCACAATGCAGAACCACCGAGGAAACCAAGGACACATGTCTACCTGCATTACTGCTAAATTTCCTGCTTCACTCCGCAACTACACTGACAAAGTTTTACTGCAGTCCTGGCCTCAGGACAAGAACCTGTACTTCCACGTTTCACCAGAGGAGGGCAACACTGTCACAAGATGAGGCTGAAAGAGCAAACTGGAGAGGTCTTCATTTACCAATGAAGCCATGAATTAAAACGAAAAAGATATTAATCAAAATGAAACTCTTATATTTCTTTATAATAAAAGTCCTCCTCTGCCTTCCCTGTTAAAGGTGGAGTAGAGGTTCAGGTCAGAGCTAAAAAACCATCTTTGACTTAGAACTGCAAAACAAACAACATTCCTCCACTTATCCTCAATAACCCCTCCCTTACTTTCACTGTCTATTTCTCTTCTTTGCTCATCAGTCTCACACCCTCACCCATCCTTTCTCTGTGCAAGGGTGACATCAGCTGATTTAGATGGGAGCTGATGGAACAAGTGCTAATGAGATGACAGGAAGAAATGGATCCAACTCTGACTGGAAATGAGGTGGTGCTTTTGTCTGATTGTCCCTCAGTGTGTCACAGTTTGTGTTCTAAATGAGTTTGTGTTTATCAGCAGCTCAGTGGAGACTCACTCTGTGACCGGGACGTGAAATCAACCACAAAATGTCCTATTCTACTCATTATCAGTCATTTCCGATAATTCATCTCGACATCAGCATTGCATGCTGGTCCTTCCTCAGTATTATTTAGACTAAAAACAAGTTCTTATCATAAGTACAGCTTTGCTAAGAAATGGTGATCTGATGTGAATATGTTTCCAAACCTGGAATAAACAAGGTTTGAAATGATTTATCGGACTTTGTTTCAAGCTGCTTCTTTACTTCATCAAACCTCAGTGTCAAATAAGTCATCTGTCAAGGGAAACTTAGAAAAGTATGTTTATGTTCCCACTGATCTGATGGCCCATTACACAGTCCGACTGCATGACACAGCACATCAGATACTAAGTCTCCAGTACAGTCTGTGTGATTCTGTCGACTTAAAAATACATCCAGTAGGACAAAGTTCAATCCTGGGACACATCGCTTTATAACACCCATCTGAATCCGTAGCTGTTTTTTTATGAACAGGATGTTTTTTTGGCTTGCGTGTGTGTGTGTTTGCGTGTGTGTGTGTGTGTGCGTCTTCAGGGATGTTGCTCACACAGCCAGCTGTGTCTGATGTGCAGTGACGGCAGCTGTCAGATGCCTTCAGCACTGGAGCAGACCGTCGTGGTGCTAACGTTCAGGACCACAGGCTCTGACAGCACCTGGTGACTGTGACATCACTGCTCTGATACACGGATCACAAATGTGGGTCAAACTGAATTCGGAAATAATTTAACCTTTTATCAGTGTTTGAATGTCAGCTGAGCATGTGTCTGAGACGGACATGCTTCTTCACTGTAATGTGATTTGTCTGGTCTAATACACCCCACATACTTTATCTGGTGCTCCACAGGACAATATATGTTATATGAAACATTTCATCCTATTCTAGCAGCACACGAGTCATGTTTTGTGACATTTAAGCAGAGCGGCAACAGTTTGCTGTTTAGTCAATCAACAAGAAATGAAGCATCAACCATTATGATGAGTTTAAAAGGTCGTTCTCTAGTCCCAGCTTCTGCCAGCTGGAGTTTTATTTTAGTCTTCTGTGACAGCAAATTGGTTGTTTTGGCAGTTTAGACTGTTGCTGAGACCATAGTCTGTAAATAAAGCTGGACGTAGCCTCTCTGACTTCACTCGCAGCTTTCTGAAGAGCAGAATTGAAGCTCAGCGTGATGCACCGTTGCCATCTTGGCAGTGTCTGACTCCGCCCCTAATTCCCAGCTAATCCAGAAATGGACAAATAGGAGGGGCGTGTGTGGAGCTGGAACTTCGGTACACTCACCCACCTGTCACTCAAAGAGGCCACGCCCTCAATTCTCCATTAGTTGGCATACATAGGCCTTGATAAGCAGGTGAGTTATATAAACAACATTTTAACATGGGAGTCTATGGGGGTTAACTCACTGTTTTAGCCAGACTCTAGTGGTCATTAGAGGAACTGCAGGTTTTTGATATTCTGTGTTGGCTTCATTTTTCAGTCTCAGAGGTTGCTGCTTGGTGCAGACAAAACATGCTATTTGAACACATCAACTTGGAGTTTAAAAATTGAAATTGAGGCATTTTTCATTATTTTCCAAGGACTGACTGAGGAAATAATCAAAAGATTAACCAATAATAAAGATCATTTTGAGTAGCAGCATGTGTATGTTTTAAAGCTGCTGGGATCCGGCTTAAAATGATTTTAAACATTAGCACAGTGCTTAATGAGGTGAATTAAGAGGTTAGTGAAACATCGTCTTGTTTTACAAACAGTACTCGGCGATCCAAAAGATGTATAATTATGAAAGTCAGTGTTGACAGCAACACTCGAGCCTGGTTTCTGTGTAGCTTCTGCATCTGTTTGCCTGCACGTCACAGAGACACACACAGACAGATTGCATGTGGTGAAACATCATGTTAGTTTACTAAGCTACAGTGTGGCTAACTGATCTCGCCTCCTCCTGATTTCTTGATCTACAGCTGCAGGATTTGTGCTCACTGTGTCAACAAACTGCCGGATCAACATACTGTATTTCACTGCATACCAGCAGGTAGCGACGAGGTCAGTGCTTACATTGGCCATTGTTTGCACTATAAACAAAGATACCTGTTAACACCCTGCACACCCGAGCAGTCACAAACATACCAGACATGACACACACACAGTGAGCAAACAGGAAACAAGGAGCGATGATGTCACAGAGAAGGAAGCTGAGGGCAGACATCATCTGTCAATCTTTGTCTACCTCTTTCCTGTCTCTTTACTTTTTTATGTTCTTTCTCTTTTGTCTCATGAGATTATTTTCTATTCCACCTTTCTTTCTTCATCTTCTCTGCCTCTTAGTTTCAGCTCTTTTATTTTCCTCTTAGTTTGCCTCTAAATCCAAGCTGACAGGGCGGAGGTCAGTAGAATCAACACTCCTGGCTGAGAGTCAATAGATGATGTAGGACACACTGATATTTCACCCTACTTTCTACTGAAGCAGTGTTGGGACATTGTGTTCTATTTTTGAAATATAACTTCTTTAGCAAGAGTTTTTAATCCATCAGCAGCACATACTTCAACAGACGTCCTCTTTCATATGCTCCTTCTCCATACCCCCCCCCCCCCCCCCGTCCTCTCATCCACCTATTTCACCGCAACAGTAAAGGTCAGCACTCGTTGAATAAAAAGGAGAGAGAGCAGCAGCAGTTCATGCATCACGTTATGGCAACTGGAGCTACTGCCCAGGTTCTGTGTCTTTCCCTGTTCTCTCTGTTTGGATCAGCTTTAAGATGTTTCTAATCCTGTTTTCCATTTTGAAACATTTCAAATCCAGTAGTTTTTGCAAAAAATTACAGAAAACATTAAAAAATGTCCATCACAGGTTCCCAGAACTCAATTCCACGTCTTCAAATTGTTTTTTTTTTGGGGTCCAACAAACTGATACACACCCAAAGATATTCAGTTTATAAATAAATTCTAAATTTTAAATAAAGTCATTCATCACATTTGAGAAGCTGGAACAAAAATGTTTGTCATTTTCTCCTTAATTAATATCAAACAAAAATAAATGCACACACTAAAATAAAAATATTTCAATGTTGTGCATGAATTTTCTGTAAATGTTTCCAAATTACTCTCAATCATGTGTTTTCTCTCTCATAATCGTCATTATCATTATTCTGCAAATTATTTTTTACAAATCAATTAATTTGGTTTGGTTTATAAAATGCGAGAAAATGATGAAAATGCTTCAGTTTGTTCTAAACAACAAACCAAAACCTACAGATATTTATTTTACTATCACAGGAAACAAAGAAAATAAAGGATATATTCATATTTCAAAGGCTGGAAAAACAAGCATTTTTGACATTTTTGCTGAACAAATAAACGTGTAATTTCCAGCGGTAAAAATCCTCCATCTCTCCTCCTCCTGCTGCTGCTGCTCTTCTCCATCTCTGACCTACATTTAGAGCCAGCGGCTGGTCTGCCAGTGCCAGCTGATATAGAGTTACATCCACAGGCTGGGCACTGTGACGACAGTTGCTCCAGAGTTATGGGGTCAGACAGACATTTCATTCCCGGGTCATGTGACAGAAATACCCAGCATTCTCCTCTCTTCAGAGTCTGCACTGCCTGAGTGGGTGTGACACATGGTATACATACTGTACTTTATGGATGCGATAGATAAGCATGTGTATGCGTGTGCAGATGTGACAGCAGGCAGCAAAGACAGCTGACCGTGACCTCCATGTACAAAGGAGACAATGTTCTAACTATTAGCTGTTTATATTCAGAGATAATGAATCAGTGTTTCCTGACATGGTTTGAGGGCTGTCAGTATTATGCATTGTTTCCTTTACTCTGGAGGGAAGAAGTGTAGATCCTACTTAGCTGGATGTATTAAAACAGCTATTAAGTCTTTATGCAGCTGCTCAGTCAGATGAATTTATTCAGATGTTTCTGCATTGATGGATTCAAACAACTATTATGTTTTAGATAAAGACAGTCTGCTAATCTATTATTTAATGTCCACATTCCTGTAAACATCTAAATTCACAGCTGCTATTAAATATTCATTCAATTTATTCACCACTGCTCAACATGACGGAGGTGTGAGCGCAGCCGGACAGAGGAGAGACTTCACGAGCTCTAACCACAGAGCTATTTCTAACAGTGACAAAGCAAACGATGCAGACAGATGCTCATTTATCAATGCAACAGTACAGAGCCACATTAACACTGAACACCCAGGACTGATGGAACCACACTGTCTCAGCTCAGAGAGGTCGAGGGAGAACTGGCAGGAAGCGTTAGTATAAATAAATACAGTCCGGTTTAAAAGAGAAGATACGTTCTGCATCATAAAGTGGCGCCTGTGTAACTGTTTCATAAAGCTAATGCTAATAGTAAAAATGATGCTAATAGGCAGATAGAGAGGAGCAAGATTAATAAGGTTGATTTAGCTTGCTTAGCTCACTTGGTTTTCTTATTATATTGCAGCACTGGGAACAAGTCAGGTAATAACATGAATCCTATTCAGGTTAGCAGGACATCTAGATGCTGTTATTCTGCTCCCACTGGATTCACCGCACGCACGCACGCACGCACGCACGCACGCACGCACGCACGCACGCACGCACGCACGCAGTTCAGCTCCTTTACAAGGTTATTCTTCTCAGTTCACTGATTTTCAGTGTTATTAATCTTATATGTATGGGACACAACATAGTTTTGCGTATATATGTATATATGTATATATATATATATATACACACACTGTATATATGACATATTACAATATATATGGTTCTTTGGGACAAGCAGGGTTTAAAGGGTTATGTGAAAAGAAACTTGACTGAAAACCAAGTTTTTTTGTTTGTTTGGTGTTTTTGTGAGGTAACATTATTGAAGTGAAGACACAGGATGACAGACAAAACCATCAGCATGTAATGTAAAATAACCCTAAAAACCCTGATGAGCATTTGCAGACTGTGTCACGTACCTTGATGAGATGCTTGTTGACCCATTTTGTGAAGGTTTTCTTCTGCACCCTGTCCCGCTCATCTGAAGAGAAACAAATACAGAGAGAAACACGGGGAGGTTAATTACATCATACACATCCAGTACGGATGCTGTACTCAGCGCGATTATACACACACACACACACACAGTTTGAGACAATCAAAGCAGTGGGCTAAACAGCCTCAAAGGAGAGAGTTACTGATGATGCTGTATTCACTCAGACTAACAGGCATGGATTTATATATCTGTATCAGTTTGTGAAGTTAGAGGCTTATTAGCAGCTTGCATTGGATTAAAATACACACTTTAATAGACTCATTAAAAGATACTTGAGCAAGTGTAACTGGATACCACTCACAACAGCTTCTGTAGCTCACTCAGTTACTACATGTTTCTTATCTTATTGAGCAGAGATACAGCAACAATGATCCGACGGAAAGACAAACACTGGGGAGGTTCTTAGAGTTCATGTGCAACAACCCAAGGTCCTGTCGATAACAGCCTCACCTCCTGTTAAGTCTGGGGCAGCTATCTTGACAATGTGTGTTACTTGGATGACATCATCCTGAGTACACTGAGGTTGAACCAGTGAAGCTAGAGACGTTGTTTTATTGTCTGTTAGCTTGACAGAGAGGCAGCCAGCATGTTCATTATTTTCTCCCTCCTTTTTTAGTCCACTCTGTTTGTCTGTGTGAAGGTCTGACCTTTCTACCAGCGTCTGTGTTTCTACACTGTGTAACTCAAGTGTGACCTGCAGCCAGGCAGCTCCAGCCGGCGTCCTCCACAGGCCAGAGGAGTGAGGCAGCCAGGCCAGGAATAGAGCCTGATGCTGAGCCACAACTGTGTTATGCCCCCCCCCCCCACCACCACCACCACCACCACAACCACAACCAACACCTCCTTCTCCTCCTCCATAGTAACGGAGCCTCTCTTCCTCTCTGGCTTTTCTCTGCTCATATCAGTCTGTCTGGGAGAAAACACAGACCTTTCTCTTCTTCCCTTCCTGCCATTCTGTTAAATATCTGACTTCCTGCTTCACAGATACTGAAACATCCTCTGATGCCATCTTACTTAAAGTCACTGATTTCATTTAAGCTTTCCAAAATGTTTTTAACATTATGTCTTTTTAAATGTCTTTCTTATTTGTGAATGTTCCCTTATATAGTTTAAAACATATTGGCACATGAACGAGTGTGTGAAATAAAACCGAGAAAAGATTGTTTTTCATATCAGAACTAGCAAACTGACAGAATGGGATTTTCCCTCCAGATTCAGCTTTGGCCAATCAGGAAACTTGCATCAGGTACGTCGCTTCCTGCCTGTTGTTTATCAGCTGCCATGGTGAAGCTATGAGGGAGAGCAGCCATGTGGAGAGACGGTATCACTTCCTCCTTCAAAGATCTTGTTATCTTTCTCTCTCACACACCTACACCTATACACACACACACCTACACACACACACACACACACACACACACACACACACACACACCTACACACACACACACACACACACACACACACACACACACACACACACACACACACACACACACACACACACACACACACACACACACACACACAGATTTCCACTAAACAGCTCCGACACCTTCAACTCTTGAGCTCCAAAAGTAGAAAGGATTTCCAGGGAGGAAATTCGATTTAGGATTTAGTCGGTCAAATATGTCAAGTGGGTAAATCTCAAGGTTGATTTCAACACACACACACAAACATATGGACACATACATGGTGACACATTGATGAGTTTACATAAAGGGCTAGCCCCCAAGCAGAGAACACATTTCAACATGCTCTTGCAAAATAGTTTCACCACTGCAACACGCCTTTGCTTCCCAAACCTGCCGGGGGAGCTGAGCTAGTCGGCCCAGAGGAAATACTCAGAGTTTTACACACACACTGTGGAGACTCATCAGGTTCATCTAGGCGTGGTAATTAGGGTTATAAATCCATCATGTGTGATCGTAAGTGTTATCATATTCACACAACCAAAACTGGAGACGTGAGGAGAGAAGAGATGTGTGAGTGACAGCCACAGAAAGACGTTCGGCTACAGAGGAGGGCATTGTTGAGATGTACACACCCCTCTCCATGCTGTCCAAACACAACACAACAACAGCACACACACACACTGATGTTCTGCTCTTTGCCCTGACACTAACAATGATTAATAGAGACCACATTTAGCATGAGAGTTGTCACCAGTGTGTGCACGAATAGGAACTGTTCAAACACAGAGGAGGAACACGTGCTGACAGGAGCCGCTCTGCACACATGTAAACAACAACTGCAAACACTGCACAGCTACTCTTTGGGCATTTACACACACATGTTCGGACACACACACTGACCTGCACAGCACATGAGCGAGTACAGGTGAGCATTAAGATGACACTCATTCCTGTAGTCAGGCCACATAATGTGAGTCCTCCTCCTGTAGTCAGGCCTTCATGTGATGCTAACAGCGCACAGTCCCAGGCTGAAGTCAGATAATTATAGTATAAGACGTCTCCAGCAACGAGCTGCCTCCACGTATCCAGAAGTGGAAGCTGCAGGGTGAGTGTGAGTCACCAGGAGAACACCAGCAGGTGAATCTCTCTCTCTTTTCCTTGGTTTAATCTCTCAGTGGGTCACCCATTCCCTCTCCCCTCGATCTCTGCCATGTCGGCCTCTCTCGCCCGGCCTGTCCCTCACACTCTTTCCCAGTAGCAGTTGCTCTCACACGTGCGTGTCAAAGTCAGCGGCAGCTCCTCCCCCTTTCAGTCGTCCCTCCCTCCCCTCCTTGTTTACTCCCTCACCTCACTTGTACTTCCTCACCAGTCAGTGGCGCACTCTCTCTCTCTGTCACTTGTTCTCTTGCTCGCTCGCTCTCTGTTTCCAGACCACAGCAGACGATCTGCAGTCAGCTGTGCAGAGCTGCAGGGGTTCTTGCTCTGTTTATCCTTTCTCTGTTTTCTTTCTACAAAGCTTCTCCCTCTCTCTGCGGAGGTAAGCAACTCTTCTTGCTGACATGAAGGATCCAGAAGGCCTTCTTTTCCCTCTGTTTTAGCTCAGTGCCTGCAAGGACAGTTGATGCAAAAATCCACATTTCAGTCAAGAGTTTACAGCAGTTTTTCCGTTTTCTGTCACAGAGCAGAACAGGAGGAAGTATACTGTGGCAGTTTATATCTTGCAGAGAGATTATTAAAAATAATTCTGCAAAAAATGTTTTTAGATCCCACCCATATCCATTTTTGATGATGTAATCCACTTGAGTCTTCTGTAGATGCCACAAAAGAACACGAGCATTGAAAAAAATGACAAGTAAAGCTTGTTCTGCAAACACACACATACACACACGCTTCTGCTCGTTCAGGCTGACAAAAGCCAGATGCAGCTGCTCCATGACATCTCTGTTTCCCTGCCTTTACTCTTGCTGCTTTTCTCACATGTTCTTTCCTTATGAGGCAAACACACAAACTCCCCAGCAAAAAAATCAACAGCCCTGAGTCTTTTCTGCTCGTAGCAACGTTGGCTCTGCAGCTTTCTGCAGAAAACAGAGGGAGAGACACAACTCCAGCTGGAATGGACTTCAGTCTCATCAAGACAGGGCTGGAGGACTTGTGACATTTTTTTTATTTAATAGTGAAAGGAAAAACAGCCCAGCAGAATCATTCATCTCATTAGTGCATGTGTGTCTTGTGTGTGATGACGAGGACGTTCATGATGAAAAACAGCCTTGCTCATGTTTCTGGCTTTGGTCCAGACTTGTGCTTTTCAGGCAAACACAATAAGCAGTCAGCGGTGGATGAGAGGCCTGTAGCAGCCTTTCACTCTCACTGTCTCAGGCTGAAAATATCCTCCAATCATGGCGAGAAAATTCACCGTCCAGAACTGCTTCCCTCCACAGATGATAGCCTGAACTCATGTTTTGTTCATTGCTGTCTCTCAAAATAGCTCTGCCAGCCCAGACAGCACCAAAGCAGCTCTGAATTATTTCTGCTCTGTCATGTTTAGAAAAAAAAAAAAAGCAGAGTCAAGAATCAGCAGCATGGAAGCAACGAGTCTGCACCGGCTAACAGCTCAGCTGTGGCCACTGAGTCAAACCACAGTCCTGAGGAGGTCATGTGACCCGGACTGGAGTTGATATGACAGCAGCTCCCGACTGTTACAGCAGGTATAGTGTGTGTAGTGACAGTACAGGTACACACACACACACCTGACCAGGCGAGACAGTGACTCACACACTCTTACAGCCACAACAAGCTCAGAGTAACACACTCCTCCTCCTCTTCCTCCTCCTCCTCCTCCTGTTTCCACCACAGACAGCGTCACACGTTTATTTCCATCCCTCCTTCTTCTGGGTCCTCTTCTTCTTTCTTGCCTTCAGACTCTTCCTCTCCTCCGTGCTTCCACAGTGAATCTCTCCTCTCTTTCCATCTCTAAGGGAACGTCAACACTAAAAATACCAGACGGAGCTTACGCCTCTAATACCACGCAGCGCGCTTATCCCTCGCTCCCTCCTTCTCCTCCGTTATCACCTCTAATCTCCCTCTCTTCTGCCCCATCTTCCGGTGTTCTGGCTTTCTCCTCTTCTGATTCAATTAAAGATAAAAGTGTGAGGGATGTTTCCACGTGTCTTCTTTTTCCTCTTTTTACTCTGCTATAGTCCATCATGCCATCTTCTGCCCCTCTTTCACTTTCCTTTTGAGTCTCTCTTTCAGCCAGACAGGCTCATTTATCCCCCACTCTGGTGACATGCGAAGGCTGGCACCAGCCTCCGTTTCTCTTTTTTTCATTTCATTCTTCTTTTCCTTCCTCTTCTTATCCCCTTTTTCTCTCACAGCTACGAACACTGCATGTTAAATGTTTGTAAACCAGGACCAGTTCACTCCAGATCTGATAATCAGGAGACATGTTTTTGAGGGACTTTTAAACCATTCCAAAATTTCCAGTATTAAATCTTCAATATCCAGACTTTCTCTCTTCCTGCTTGGAAGCTAATATGCCCCAATCACACAGTAACCAGCTGTCTGGTTGGCTACAAGCCCGTCATCAGATTAAGACCAGATTCAATCTGCCCACCTGTGGACACAACGACACACAAGATGGCTTCAATGGAGAAAGCTACTGTATCACTATTGATACAAGATCTGTTGCTCATCAGCACAAAACACAGCATGTAAAACTGACCTGAGATCACACACACACAAAACACACACAACAAAAACAGGTCAACTCTGTCTGAATGATGACAGCAAATCCACAGTCCACGTTAATAAGTGAAGGTGATTCAGGGTGAGTGAGGTTTTATTACTGACCCACATCTAAATAAAGACGTTATCCGTGTGGTGGTCATGACATCAAACAGGCCTTTGCTTTCTTTTCTTTTCTTCCTTCTTTTTTTCATTTCACTATGTTTGTTTTAGGGCTTCACAATTAATCAAAATATAATCTAAATCACAATATGGCCGATCGCAGGAGCTGCAACTTTTTTGATAAACGTAAAATGTGTCACATTGTTGTACATTGTCAGCACCATTAGTGTTGTGATGCTACAGAGACGCCTTGACCTACAGATCACACTCTCCTTACTTAGTGATTTTGTTCTTGTTGCAATAATCCAGAAAAACATCTTACAGATGCTCTACTTTTATAAGTCCTCATCAATATAATGTGCTGAATCTTCAAAGCTTGAACTATTCATATTGCATCACTTACTGGACAAATCTAAAGTATAAAGCTTGGTAATTTCAAAAGACAGTGTAAACCACCATGATTTACATGTTCTGTACATTTTAACCACATCATGAAGACACAGTGACTGCTTCTCTCACACACACACACACACTCACACACAGGCTCGGTCTACCACCGTGTTTCCTGTGACGAGAATAAATAAAGTCAGGACCACAGTGTCACGCAACATGGCCACACACACACACACACACACACACACACACACACACACACACACACACACACACACACACACACACTGCAGCTGTGTTACACGTCAGTTGCTGATCTAGAACCTAGAGACAAGATAAAACAAGTAAACATGAAAGTCAAGTTTGACGCTTGAGTAAAATCTGTTCTCTGAATCAGTCACATGGACACATCCCTTAAACCATACACTCATTTTGAGACACACCCATTTTAACATTCACTGTTTTTACCGACTGCAGTGGATAAAGTCACATTTTATCTACTCAGTATGGAAACAATAGAGCTTTAATATATTTAGAGACACGGATACACACATACACACACACCCAGCATCCTGAACCACAGGTGACACAGCACCTTCAGCTGACCATACAGGTGGACAACATGCACAGTCCGGCTCATTGTGTATCAGGGGGGGGCAGTTTTTTGGTTTTTTGGGACAGTGAGAGAGTGACAGGAAACTACTGATCTCACTGCACGACATTATTGATCTGTACTGTTGTGTCACGTCAGATCTTTCTCCCCTGATCGTTACATTCAGATAAAATCAGACACCCCCTATCATGACTAACCTTGGATTTGGATCAGTTTTTCCAGTGATAGCTGGAGTTGAACTTTAACTACCGCTCTCTAGCACTGTAGATACTACTGAGCTACTGAGCAGAGCTACAAAGATCAGTATAAACATCCTGTCAATGTAGTTTCAATAATAAATACAGCACACAGGCAGTTGCATCACGCTCTAAATAAGTATTAGCACTAAACCAACTGGAATTTGTTTAATTCTGCAAAAAGGTAGCGTTACATCACTGTTTACCATTAGCTATGAAGAATTAGACACACGACCGGACTGAGCAGCTTACTGGCAGCACAGTAGCTCGTTGTTTAGTGTACAGCATGTAGTCATAAAAATAAGACATAGATGGATATGTACGCAGCCACAGACACACACAGACTGCAGTCTGCAGGTTGAATTACATGGATGTGACATGATTCAAAAGTCCATGAAATATAAGAGCCTTTTTCTACATCGAGCCAAATATGGAAGATTCAGCTGCACTGACTCATAGAGCAGATGAGATACAGTAATCAGGTCCTGAAGCACAAAAAGCACAAAGACAGTGTCTCAGTGTAAGAGGAGATGAAACAGGAGAAACCTACGTGCTCTTTACAGCAGCACACGCCGCTTTACATTCCACTTTAACTAAAATAGATGCTGCAGCAAGCTGGAGAAGCTTTAGCTTCATGCTACTGCACAAGCATAGCAAAGCAGCAAGCTAAATGCTAAACACACTCCATTAAAAGAAGAAGCTGACATGCTAACCGACAAGTAAAGGATCTATTACATTAATGACATGGCAGAAGGGGTGGAGTCTAAACAGGAACCGCATGGAGCTAATGTTAAATCTCCCCCTCCTCTCCATCCGAGATACATTATAGCAGAAGTAGAGACAGAGAAAGGAAACAGAGGTGAAATGTGTTGAGCTTTTCCGTCCCTCTCAGCAGCAGATGGACACAAACATCTGAGGTTACAGTTTACCTTCTTCAAAACTCAGTGCACGGCGACGGCGACGGCGGTAAAACCAAAATCCAGCTGCTGTCA
Source organism: Seriola aureovittata (assembly GCF_021018895.1). Taxonomy (NCBI): domain Eukaryota; kingdom Metazoa; phylum Chordata; class Actinopteri; order Carangiformes; family Carangidae; genus Seriola; species Seriola aureovittata. The sequence continues at coordinate 3,356,189 of NC_079379.1, forward strand.
AGAAGTGAAAAGTCACCACCAGGATGGGCGTAATGACAGCAGGGTCTGTGAGACAATCCATCTCGTCCAAATGATCCACAAATCACCAGAAAAACGTTTCTCTGATTCCCACAACACGTCTGTAAAATTAACTCTAAAGGTCAAGAAAGTCCACAAGTAAAAAAAAAGAAAAGAAAGTTACTGCAGCTCCACTGACTCCAGGCTTCCAGGTAAACTCCCAAAACCAGTGGCATCCATAAGGGAGAGATTTTCCAGTACGTTCTAAATGTCAGTGAATCATGAGGAACCTTCTCCTTTCACTTCTTCACTTTTGACACAAGACAAAAAAAATTCTTCCTGTCCTTTTTACAGCATCTCTCTTCTTTCAACGCATAACTACTGCAGCTCAAAACTTCTGAGTCCTTCTCTCCATTCAGATGCCCTCCCTCTTTCCCCCCATGCCTCTCTCTCTCTCTCACACACACTCTTTCAATCTCGCTCGCTCTCTGACACTCTCACAGTGAATTCCTTTCCCCTGAAACAAGCGACCAGAGTGAAGCCCGTTGCTCAGTGCACCGTTAGAAAACCAGTAAATACAAGAAATAGGACTAATCAGACGGAAATGTGTATGTGTGTGTGTATGTAGTTGCCTCACACTGTCTGAAGGAAACCACATGGGAGATACCCACATGCTCATCTTCCTGTGTGTGTGTGTGTGTGTGTGTGCATTTCTATTTTAGCATTTTGTATATTTGTATTTGTATATATTTATATACGAGCATTTTGCACCAAGTTTTTTATGTATTTGAATGCATACATGTTGCATCTAGATGTCCTGTCAGTGTGTGCACATGTTGGCAGCAGTGTGTGTGTGTGTGTGTGTGTGTGTGTGTGTGTGTGTGTGTGTGTGTTTACCCGTTGCTATGAGTGAGCAATGCATCCTGGCTGTGATATTTATTCACAGCTATCTTTGAATGATGTCTGCTGACTGTGACGGTGTGTTCAAACGCTTCAGACAGAGGCAGCCATTAAACCAAGGTGATGATAGTGTGTGTGTGTGTGTGTGTGTGTGTGTGTGTGTGTGTGTGTGTGTGTGTGCGTGTGTGTGTATGTTAGAGGCAAGAGACATTATAGAATGATTCAGCATGATTCAGGCTGCAGACTGGAGGGCAGGGGGTCTTTGAATTACTCTCACCCCACAGAGAATTGTGTGTGTGTCCGCGTGTGTGTGTGTGTGCACATGTGTTTGTGATCAAGTTATCAGCTCAGCTCTGAAAAGAAAGCCACTGACATTTTAGTCCTAGCAACCTCCAGACAAAACAATACACACAATCATCAATCTGACGACATTTCATCTCAGCTCCTAGCTTCAGTCGTTGTCATGGTAATTATACAATGCGTGCTTTTACATAGCTTTAAAACTAAGTTGTCATTTTACTGGAGATGGATGTTTATCACTGGAGAACAAAAATAATCTGATAAGACAGTAATCATGTAGCATTTCCGTGATTACTGAGACCGTCCCTGTGGATATTTGGAGGCGGCCGTAATGACTTTCTTTCCTATTAGTCATTTCCTGATCGCCACAATTACCAGATAACGTGAGGTAATGGAGATGTGATCCTGATGCCAGCTGTTGCGATGCTTTCCAACGCTGAGGCATACTGAGGCTCAGCTGGTGATTTCCTATTGCAACAGAACTACATTACCCAGAGTCCCCTCTGTCCCAAAATGATCCCTATGTGTCTGATCAAGAGGCTTGTACTTTTTCTAAATAAAATAAAGTTTCATTAATATTTGTGAGTCTTTGTGGAGGAGAGAACAGAACTACATTACCCAGAGTCCTTTCTGTCCTAAAATACTTAAAATCACAAAACAAACAAACAAGTAAACTAAAACATTTTCTTTGAGCAATGTGTGTAAAATCTGAATGGAAACAGTGATTGAGAGAAAAGAGGGAACAAAAAGTGAGAAGAGCCTTCGCAGGAAATGTATCAACCACATGTCACTTGTGGTAAAGAGTGTGTTGCCGCCACTGTGGGGCAGAAGAGACCAACATGTGTGTGTTTGGCTGCTGAACATATCACTCAACCCACCGCCTCTACGCAGCAGGGATCTTCATGTTGTGGTATACTTCTTACAGACGTGATATCATTACTTTATTTATTTAGTTTTATCACCTTCCACAAACAGAAGCAGCAGAATCTCTTCTTTCAGCTATTGTGTTTTCAATGAGTTCATTTCTGTTTTAATGTGCATTTCTTTTTTGACTGAAGTTACTGAGTGTGCTTCACATCATTATCAAATGTTTCATCACCGGTGAACGTGCAAAAAAATCCTAATTAGAGTTCACATGATCAAATACTCCCAACTGCACCCACACTTCAGTCCACCTGCACTGAGCTTCTCTGAATATAAAAGAGATTTACATAAATTCAAAAACACAAATAATTCAAGTAAAAAAAAAAAAGAAGAAAAAAAAAAAAGATGTTTGCTCAGTATATTTCTTCCTGTCACTGTGGCCAGATGAAAGACTTCTGCTGTGTATGAGTATATGTTAGCTTTCAGGGTCAAGAGGTCAGGGGTCCGATCTCATGCCCCCCTCCCACTCCTGCAGAAAATGCTGCGTCTGGAAACTTCAGCCACACACACGCGGGTTGTAACAAAGCCTGGGGATGATGTCAGACTACAGAACACAGGAGGGATGAACGAGAAGAAGAAAGATGGAGGGATAAGAAAGAAGATGGAAGAGTGTGGGAAGCATCGAGGGAGATGGAGTGAAACTACAGTGTTATTGTAAGGCCTGTTGTCTGTATCGGCTGTTTGTGTTGGTTAGTGAATGACTCTTTTCATTCAGATATCAGAGAGAGAAATCTCACACTACCTCCCTCAAACACACACACACACACACACACACACAAAAAGAACGAAAAGGACACACAGACAAAAACACACAGCCTTTTGTGACTGATGTGTACACTCTCACTACTGTCTCTGCTTTCACTGAACTGCCATGATATAATCCATCATCTGCTGCTTTTAGCCATTAAACTCTTATATCGCTGTGCTTGTCTATGGGATGCCTCTGTTCACTTGTATGTTTCCTCTTGTGTGTGTAACGCCTGTCCCTCCCTCCCCCAGTACAGCTCAGTTCTCCCAGTCAGCATCCTTTACATAGAGAGTCTGGACCCCAGCAAGGTGACCCTGACACACCAACAGCCTCCTGTCAACAGCAGGGAGCAGGAGAGAAGATGTTGGTGAAGGGCAGAAATAAACTCAACCTGTATGTACAGTATATGTCTGCCCCCTGTCTGCACATTACTCCACTGTGACAAACAAATGTCTCTCCTCACACACTGAGAGATGCATGCTGTCAGAGCTATAAACTGATCTGCATATGGAAATACACTGCAGGGCCGACCACACAAAAGACCAATGTTAACACATGCTGCAGAGCTGGGTGCAGTATATGATCATGAATTCATATTCATTCATGTTCTAGTGCATGTCTGACGCTGATGAAGGACATGAGAGCACATTTCTGTCCAAATTGACAAACGAAAATAATGTTGGCCAAGGTAAAGTTCATGGTAACGTGGAATTTTTCAATGATATTATTATTAATTTTGTATTAAATAAGCATCTAGCCTTTAAGAACATTTTAATATCAGGGCCACAATGTGTCTGTATGAAACAGAGAGTAGCTATCACTGATTCCTCACTCCTGATTTAATTAGTAATTTTATCATTATTTTGGATGTATTTGTAACATTAAGTTGTTTTTTTTTAAGTTTTTATTGGGCATTTTTTGCTTTTATTTGGATAGAGACAGTGAGAGAGAGGCAGGAAAGTCAGCGAGAGAGACGGAGGGAATGACATGCAGCAAAGGGCCAGAGGTCGGACTCAAACTTGGGCCGCTGCAGTGAGGACTAAGCCTTTGTGCTACGCACTCTACCAGGTGAGCCCCGTTATCATTTTGTTTAACAGAAAAAAGAAGTGTTGAATTAATTATTTGGTTCACTAAAGTTAGGTATCAAAAAAAGTATTGTTTTGGTGTCGGCATGGAAATCAAAAACTTTCAAACAGCACCCTTATTTAAGAACCTATTTGACATGAAGTGACGCAGCATCCCAGCTATGTGAGGTCGATGCCAACAGGAGGAGGAAACAGGAAAAAATCATGTTGATGAAGGGCAGGAGGGAGGATGAGCAGTGAGAGCAGGATGAGGAAAAGAATGGCCGCATCGGAGTGATGAATCCTCTAACCTTGAACTTTCATGTTCACATAGCTACAATAAAAATGACCCCCCCCCCGTCTCTCATCCCTTCAGCTGCTCTGACCGTCTGCAACATTTTTTTCACCATAACAGACACTAACAGAACTGTGGTAGTTTAGTGTTGAGAATAAGATTCATTACCAGATATAATGAGATAAATGTTCTTCCTATCGATCATAATGCCTCAATAATCATTCAGTCCTGCTTCTGAATCAGCTGGAGAGATAAAGAGTTGCAGTACTTGTGCTTTTACATGTGAATAAAACATCTCATGGTCGACACACAGCTGCATGTGGTGTGACCGTGACACATCATCGCTGCCTGCCAGCCTCCTACACTGTTCCCCTGCAGCTGCGTGACCTCTGACCCCTCCACTGGTGAAACGCAGCAGAAACACTTCCTGTCTGGAAACCGAGCCGGCCGCCAGAGTCCTAACCTGCCGTTCAGGGGATGAACCTTTCAGACAAAAGTACCAGGAGGTTTCAGACATAACACGGCACATACAGGGAAAGTGGAACAAGGTGGATGTAGATGAGAGGAAGAAATACTTGTACATATTTTGATTAAATATTTCCACAGAAGTACACGCAGTGAAATGTTTTCTAAGATCTTGAAACAGTGAGAGTGATGGAGGAGTAATTCTGTGGGCAGCACTATGGTACATGGTTGATGTATAGTCTGCAGGGGAAGCTGTTGAATTGCAACCAAACTTTGAGTCAATCATCTCCACTGCAGTATCAAAGTCTGCAGTTAGGGGGCGACCTGGGTCCAGACACAGAGCGGCAGGGCACGGTTCAGCTCCAGTGTGGCAGCATTGATTTTCTTATTCAGCTGAAAACTCCACAACAAAGATTAGTCTCTCTCTTGGATCCAGGTCCAGGAAACTGTTGTTTATTCTGTCTCTGGACTTTGTGTGATTCAGTCTGTTAACTTTGGTTCAGTCTGCATTTATTCACTGGTTTTATAAGTTACCAGAACAACAAAAAGTCCCACCAGGGAAACTTTGGAAAACAAATATAAGCCCAAACTGTTGTTTAATGTTCAGCAGAAGAAGAGCACATAGTGAGGAAACCACTTAGACAGTTTAGCTCCATCCAGACAAATGGATTTGGCATCGCTGGGTCAAACAGACAAGAGCAATGAGTTTCAGACTGATAGATATGCAGGCATGGATAATTACACAGCAAGGAGCTGGTCGTCACGATCACTGGATCGGATCGAGGCTTCACTGACAACACAGTTCACTCAACAGCGGAAATTATATCATCCGGTAAAGACACAAACACAGCTGATAATTACCTACAAAGCTATGTACTTTGACAGGTTGGAGCATTTGCACAGTGACACTTTTATAGCCTATCTATATATACATACAGTATTATATATATGTATATATAATATGTATATATATATATATGCGGTTATGTAAATGTTTATGGATCTTTTTAGACATTACATAACATTTACAGAAAGTAAATGTTATGTAATGTCTTGTGTCTTGAAAAACATGAAAAACCGCCATTACATAAACATAACGAGGTGCATGTCTTAAAGGCATCGTTTAATGTAGGGCTGCACAGTTAATCAAAAGTGCAATATCCAAATCACCGCAGCTGCAATGTTTTGATAAATGTGTCACATTATTGTGCATCGTGTGGTGCTACAGAGACACGCCGACCTACAAATCATATTCTCCGGATGTAAAGGAAAGTGTCTGTTTGGTACAGGACCAACAAAAATCACATCATCATTTTTATATTTTTTCTGGTAAAAATGAAAATGTTAGAATGACCACTCCAACTAAAATTGGAATATCTACTTTTAATTTTTTTTTTTTTTTTTTTTGCATAATCATACTGCATGTCATACTGTACTGTATTCTGTTACAACTTCCAAAGCACAATTCAGAGCAAATGGTGAGTGAGTAAGTTTCTGGCAGGGAGCACAGTGTCCACTGTTCCCTGCTGTGGTGTCTTTCAGTGTGGGATGAACCATTACTGCTGACAGCTGACTAAGTTATGTTTTGACAGGAGAACTAAGCGTATCGTTGCACCCGCTCTCAAGAGCAGACAGGACGAGAGCCAGGAGTCCTCAGACAGACAGACAGACAGACAGACAGACAGACAGTCAGACAGACAGTCAGTCAGTCAGTCAGTCAGACAGTGATACCCCGCGATGCCATTAAGAGATTAGAGGACAGGAGGGGAGGGTGAAACAGGAGAGGATAGAGGAGTGTGGCCCCCAGATAAACTAACAAGGATGGATTAGCAGGAGGTGACTTGAGGACACACACAAATACACACAAAAGCAGCAAACACAGAGGTGCTGGAGTCAGAACAAGTGGTGAAAAGTGGGAAGCTGAGTCATCTGGAGACAGACCTGAGGACAGCTTAGAGCTACAGTTTCCCAGACACTGCAACGCTTCCTTCCTCTGACAACAGCTCTAATCTGTGTTCATTAAACACATGTGGACTAACATTTACATTCCTTCTCACCCTGCCAACAATTTTCTGTTTAGCTATGTTTCAGGAAGTGAAAGGGACTTTCAACGCAGCGAGATGACGCCACAAGAGAGAAATGAGGAAAAAGTTTGAACGCTGGGAGTCAAACTGCTGCTGCTGAGTCCAAAATGTCAAGAGAGCAACTTTCTGGAGGCCTGAATTCCTGCATAGCAAAACTAAATGTCTGAGAGAAAAGCAGGAAAAGTTTGTGGGCCTACACACTCTGTGCCAAAGCTCTTGTTTTCTGAAAACAAAGCCCAATTACCCCTGTCCTCTCTCTCACCCTGCACAATAAAGGCAAAGAACAAAGATTTGAGTGGTTAATATCTACACTCCATTCCCTCCAGGCCACGCTGACACACACCAAAAATAGACAATCTTATCATCATATCAAGAAGATATCTGGGTTATAAGAGAAAGAAATCATTTCAGCACAAAATATTATAATTATATATAATAATTGTATACGTTATATGAGGAGTGAGAGTATTTATCTTCTCATCAAAAATAAAAATCAGCGCTGTAGTTGTACTGGTGAGGTGAGCCTCTCATACATTATCATGGCTAATTTGTTGTATTATGGATGTTACGTGATGGAGTTTAGTTTGGTTTGCATGCAGTATAAGGACACTGCGCCTGGCTGGAAGCAGGAAACCCACATGACCTCTGACCTGTCCCTGTCGCTCCCTGAGTCGCACCATCAGGCTCAGGAGCAGCATGAAAACAGTGGTGTTGACCTGTAGAGCGTTAACTGCCCGGTCAAAGCCCCCCTCAGGGTAAAGGCCAGGGATCATGTTTGTGCCCGTGTGCCCGTGTGTGTGTGTGTGTGTGTGTGTGTGTGTGATGACTTCAGTGTGAGCGTGTCACTAAGGTAATCCAATCACAGTTTATAGACACACTTTTCCAGTCATCACCCTGCAATCGCTGCTGAAATCTGGTCCAGAAAAACAACAAACACACGCACAGATACTTCCAAGTTACACAAGAAAAACTAGGAGGAGTGAAAAGGAGTTGTCACCCAGGACGACACAGAGAAGAAGCACATGGATAGATGGTGGGAAAGGAGGGAGGGGACGGACTTTGGGAGAGGGGGAGGAGGAAAGAGCGATAGATTTATGACCCCGTGAGAAAAGAGAAGCTTCATCCAAACTCTTTTGGTTTTAGGGTCTTAGTTAATCACAGGTTAATGAGCAAGAGAGGGAGGGACGCAGAGAAAAGCACAGAAACACAAAGAGAACAGAGGAGGAATCAGTGGGAAGAAGAAAAATTGTTTCTAATTGAGATAAATTAGTGACGCAACCAGAAAACAATGATGGAAGAAAGGGAGGGTGAGGGTTATACACAAGTGCACAGGCTGAAGAGGGTGAGATATGGACAGATAAAGGATCAAAGTCATAGAGGAACAAAAACATGAGAAAAAACTGAAGAAAGGCGAAAGTGAAAGAAAGAGGAATAATAAACATGAGCAGCAGGGAAACAGAAACAAAGACAAGACAAGAAAAAAGAGAAGTGGAATTTCCAAAATTTGAAAACATGTTACTCAGAAGTTGCTGTTGTTTAGCAGGACTAATATTTACCACGTTCACCATCTTAGTTTCATGTGTTAGCATGTTAATATTTGCTCATTAGCACTGAACACAAAGTGCAGCTGCGGCTGATGGGAATGTCATTTATTTTGCAGCTATTTATTATTATTAACTAATTAAAACTTTGACTTGGAGGCGATTAAAAGTGACGGGATCACCATAGTAATTCGTTATACATCCTCTGGGGACCATGAATGCCAGTACAAGTTTTTGTTCCAAAAAATTCAAACTCATGGTGGCACTAGAGAGAGAGAGTCAGGGGATGACCACAGTCAGTAGTCTTCTTCCTCTGGGGACCATGAAGAGTTACATTTCATGACAATCCATTCAATAGTTGTTGTGTCAAATGTTTCGGTCAAATTTTGACATTTTCTGTCAAAGAAGCTCAAACCTGCGACTACATTGGTGCCTCGCTTTGCCACACATGTAGAGAGCAGCAAGTGAATAAGAGAGGAGGAATGTTTGTGAGAGCAGAGGAGAAAGAGCACCATATCTTTAGTGTCGTGAGAGAGAGGAAGATGAAGAAGAAGAAAAACACTCAGACGATGAGGTCAGTGGATGGGAAAAGACGAGGCCGAGGGAGAAAGACAAAAAGTGAGGGAATGAAAGGGGCAGGGGCAAAGAATGTGAGGAGTGTACACAAATACAGGGGACCCTAACACATAACCACGGTAACCAGGCCCTTAATTTTAACCCCAGCTGTTCTCGTTACCATGGACACCTCTCAATTAGGACCCCCAGCCCCCTCCACCGTCCCATCCTCTGGCCTTTTATTGGGCCACTTGACCCGAGCTTCTGAAAAAGCTGTAATTATGAGGCTGTCAGCGGCGTCGGCAGGTCCTCGCTGCCATGACGTCAACATTTACATTCAGTCTGGTGAAGGTCTCAGCGTCAGAGGCCTCTATTTATTTTAACCTGAAATCTCAAGATCACACGATTTCTCCATTCAGGGTACGACGTACACGTACCACGTCACAGGTTGCACTCCCCCTGATGAAGACTACGTTTTACTGAGCTGGGGCCGCTTTCACAAATCAGACCGGTCTGTGGCGTTGGTTCAGTCTTAATTTTGCTCACAGATCAGTCTAATGTTAGTCAGACCATTTCACAAAAATAAAGTGACTCATTTTGAGCAAAAAACATTAGACACCTAACCCCCAGGCTAACCTAGGCCTGAGACCAATGTTACCATGGTAACAATCCTGCGCTGAGCAGTAGCACCCAACAACAAAAAAACTGGAAAACGTGGCTCATAATATGTTGTTTGCTAAGAAAGTTATAGAGAGTGATGAGGAAGGACAAATATTAGAGGAATCAGGTTTTTCTTTTCATTGTTTCACTCTTCGCTGAAATTTCAAAGTAAAACTTCCTCAAAACTGTTGAATTCTTCCAAAAGACATTTTCTTCTGGGATAAACAGAGCTGAGTGGTTGGATGCGGTTTCAAGGGGTTTTTTTATATTGAAAAATGTCTAAATTTACCCAGAATTCATTGTACCACAGTCCGGCTTAAGATAGTCAAGAACTAAGTTTGGACGTCTATCTGAAGTCAGAATGTTTGTTTTATCTGAGACACTCAAAGTCTGTCTCTGTGAAACTGCACCCAGGTCTGACTTCCACTCTGTCTCATGTCTTAATGCTTTTGTTGGTAAAACAGCTGATGAAATGTGTCCATGAACAAGAAAAACTCAGGGAAAGCTCTGATTGTGTGTGTGTGTGTGTGTGTGTGTGTGTGTGTGTGTGTGTGTGTGTATTTGTTTTTATAGTTGTGTGTGTTGTACACAGGCAGGTGTGAGGTTGTGTTTGTAATTCAGGCTGTTTCAAGGGCCCCTGGAGCTGTCAGTGAGTTAGTTCAGGCTCATGTGTGTGACGGAGTGTAATGGAGAGACAGTGCAGTATTGTGAGTGAGACCACCTAGACTGACCGTCAGACAAGAGGAGGGGGGAGGAGCGGTCGTCCATCAGAGACAGACAGAGGCTTCTCTCTCACTCAAACTAATGGCCTTGTGATGCTTTTCTGCCTCTCTGCAAAGATTGTGTAATGATGCGCACACACCTACACACACACACACACACATACACACACACAACTTCTCTCTTCACTAAGTGGCACAGCAGGTAATGAACGGACATGTTGTTTGCCCGGAGTCTGCAGGAATGTGAATCGTGCCCGACTGGCACAACAACGTGCAAAGTGATCAATGGCAGCATTAATTGCTCGACATTGCACAGGTTCATTAGAAAGTCAGGTACATTCAGACTTAGTCCTGTTACGGGCAGGGACAGTAATCCTCTTTTAACGAGCTCGAGGGAGATGAGTTCAAGACTGGCATTCGAACATTTTGAGGAAACCTGGGGTTTGGTTCAGAACTATGTAACAACCAGCTGCGGGGGTGGGGGGGTGGGGGTGGGGGGAGGAGGAGTGGAGCTGGGAGGTGAGGGAGGAAAAGAGCAGGAGGCAAGAGGAGAGATATGTTGATATAAGAAGACCAGGAGGAAGGAGGTTAATATAAAAAAAACACTCATTTTCAGTCTATTTTCATCATATTGGTCATGATAATAGATTACGATAAAACAGGTCACACCAAAACTTATTCAAGAAATTTGCATGAAACTTGAGCTATGACACAAGTTGAAATCAAGCTGACTACAGCTACAATGGTTTTTGATTAATCAATAAGTCGACTGACAGAAAATTAATCAACAAGAATTCTGAAAATTCAATTAAACGGTGGAAATCCACTGATTTGAGCTTCTCAAAAGCTTGTTTTATTTGAAGATGTTGAGTTTACCATCTCATGTGACCAACAAATAAATCAAATCCTCATTTCTGAGAAGCTCAAATCACCAATAATTAATTTATGATCAAAATAGCTGACACTTGTTTTCTTTGGCCTGGTCCCCTGAGCAATTTTATTGGGCCTTAAAACCAAAACTTAGTACACTCGTAATGACTGCAAAGGATAACTGTTCGGTTTTCACTCAGCGTGGTGAGAGTAATGTTTTTATTACTGATAGGAATGATGGAGGAGACAATAAAACATTGATTTAAGTGTGAATTTCCCTTTAAGGAAATAAGACAGCAGTACTGTTAATATCAGCTGGATGTTGATTGTTTTTCTGTCTGTTAACGTAAAGAAGTTTGTGTTCACAGCAGTGACACGGCTGCTAAAACACAGCGCTGACAGACTGTATTGATGTTCTATCTGCAGATACTGTTAGTGGGTTTATTGACTGGTGGCTCTGCGCTCTGGGCTTCAACATCATGTAACTAGTGCAGAAAAAGCCTTCGATAAAACACAGACAGCACCTTTTAAAAACGAACAGATCGAAGTTCGATGAGGCTGGGAGCAAAAAGTCAGTCCAGGTCAGCCAAGTAATCAAGTAAGTGAGATGAAGCTAGAGAGAAACACATGTGGTGCAGAGAAAAACAAACAACTGATGAAGCTAAAATGAGAAAAAGAGGAAGAGAAAGTACAAATGTACATGGTCCCAACACCTAATTTACCTATATCCACACAAACACAGCAACAAACAAAGGCTTCCTCCATACCCCACCCTAAACACACAGCATATGTAAACTCTGTTCAGATGATCTGAGCTTGTCTATGACCAAACAAACACACAGGAGGAAATCTCCAGTGTTGAAGACGCCCTTCAGCATCAGTGTGTTTCTTCAACTGTAAACGCTCCAAAAATAAATCTAAGTCAAACTGTTTCTATCTTGGAAATAATCTTGAGAGCCAAAGCAAAGATGGCAGACGTGTTTTAGATTCTTCCAGGGACCAAGAAAGAGCAACATGGCACATCAATTTTTCCTTCCCTGCTTAGACACACACACACACACACACACACGCACACACACACTCTCTATCTCCTCTCCATAATTTCTCTCAAATCTGACACTGAGTAAATTATGGACTTGAGAGCAGCCAGCTCCGTATCACACTGAGATAACACTACGTTTCCCACGCTGCCCCCCGTCTCCAGGAAGTGGAGCCAGGCGAGCTCATAAAGGAGAGGAGCCGGCAGGACCCTGATAGAGTCTGGGGACAACAGGAAGTAAACAGGAAGTGGGAGAACAGAGCAGACGAAGGCCCCTCCCACTGCAACAGCAGGAGAGAGCAGCTGAGACGAACAAAATAAAACCCAGTAAAGAAAGAAACCACAGGAATTAAAAGCCTCGGGACTGTTTGTCACTCTGTGTGTGGCTGACAGCTACACACCTGCACACAATGGAATTCAGAATATGCAAATCAATAAATGCATAACTCAGATTGTCAAAATCAATTGCAAATTCATTCAATATATATTGTTTTCTTAAATTAACAGCCATTTTTTCCTCATTTCAAGGCTTTATTTAAAACATTTTCATACCTGACAGACTTCCAACAACAAAATGATTTAAACTGAATCATATGAGAGCTTAAGATTTCCCAGTCTGCTTGATTGTGTCATTACAATAAACTCCAACAACCGCTTTAACAATTAGAGATTGCTTGAAATTAATGTTTCACTACAAACACTTAATGCATCTGGTGCTTGTGCATAGTTGCATGTTACTTTTCCGATGCTTTGTCCATGTCAATTAAATTAAATTTAGAGCACAAAGATGAATGATTTAAAGGAAGATCCTAAATCTGTCAAGTTCTGACTTATTTTCTTTGTAGAGCTTGTGGGGAAACTCCATTTAACACACCTGCATCACACTGACTGGACAAAGACAACATCTCATCATTATCTAATTCAACTGGCCCTCAGACCTTCTGATCTGACCTGGACTAAATATAACCCCTCATCTATTCCCGCCTCTCGTTTCCACCTCCAGACGTCATAAATCATTAACGTGACAAACTGTTTTGACGAGCTCAAGTGAGTCTTATCAAACACTTCACTGACTGAGAGTCTGTTTTTCAAGTGAAGGATCAAAGATATTAATTTGTAAAAATGAAGCTCTTTATACAGAACATGTTCATTCTGATTCTACAGCTGCAGTGAATATCAGAAAACTCTGCATGGAGTCATAACAGACTGAGAAGGACACACACACACACACACACAAACACACACACACACACACACACACACACACACACACACAGGTCAAACCATGTCAATAAACAGTCATGTGAGAGCCAAATAACAGATAAGGGAGCAGTAATTTGCAGGTTGAAAAAGCGACAGTGTTCAGGAGTGAACCAGGACAAAGGGCCAATCACTGAAGAGACACCATGTCAATTAAAGCGAAACTCCATTCATTCAGGGAAACAACATGATTAATTAAATGTATGTAAACAAAATAACTGTCCAACAAAAAAACTGAGCCCAGCAAAGTTTCCTGAGAACATCCTAATCAGGGAAGAAGAATTTAAAGACTGGTGCTGAGATCATCTTCACTCCTTCAGTGGAACGAAAGTGATTCTGAGACCGAGGTCGGGCACAACACAAGCAGACTCTGGACCACAGCAGACAGCAGGGACGAGGGGAAACGACCTGAAACTCAGAAGTGACACAGTGAACTGAGGCTGAAGTGCTGTGACATTTTGAATCTTTCTCCGCTGTGCCTTGACCTTTAAGTTCCCTACCATGGATCTGCTCAGGGGGATTTCAACACTCGCTAAACTGAGGTACATTGTTCTCTCACATCCCGTCTGCATCCACCAAAATCAAGCTGATTAATTTCATGAAAATGACAAGAAGATGAAATGAGTTTAAACTGGGTGGAAACTGACAGGAGCCAGTTGATCCAGTTCAGGGGTGTAACTAAAACTCTTGTCTTGGCTTGTTTAAACAAACTGTTTGACATTTTGGGAAATCTGCTTATTGGCGTTCTTTCTGGGAATCTGATGTTGCATGGTAGATAAACATAAAGTAAACAACGGTAAACATGAAGCTACAGCCTCAGGGACAATTAGCTTCAGACTGGAAACATTTGACATGAAGGTTCAACGTCTTGCTGAAAGGCACAGTGACAACAGGTAGCAACTCATTTCAGCTGTTGTGCTGTTTCACCCTCCATTCCTCCTCCACACGGCAACATCCCCTCCACTTATCTCCCTCAGCGTCGTCTTTATTTCCCTCCAGTCCGCTCCTCCTCTCCTTGTCACCTCGGCTTTGTTCCCTCGCCTACGCCAAACTCACTCTCACACTCGCGCAGTAATTACATGCACAAAATGTGCTGTGCTGTGTGATTATAGCCCCGTCAGAGCAGGGAGAAGGCTGCGGTTAGAGAGTCAACGCTACACGGATACGGCGTGTAAGACAGGGAGCGAGGTGCTGATGAAGTGTTAACAAAATGTTCCTCATAGACACATAGGGAGGCAATAAAACACTCAACGTCTGCTGTGACAGACTCAAAGACGCTGCACTGCCACAGAAGAATGACAGATATTTAAGATCATATAAAAACACATTGTTGTGTTTCTTTCCTTTGACCTGAGGACTGATACTACAACTAATCAATACATCTCTCCTATGGGGGGCGCTACAGCCCCACCGGCAGCACTGAGGGGCTCTGAGGCTCTGAGGGGTCGTTATCCAGAGATACTAGCTCAGGTCTACATGGGCAGCAGTAAACGTTTCAGCTCAGCTCTGCAGGAGAGGCGACATGAGGCCACACCCAACCGGCTTCATGCTGATAAACGCAGCAGAAGGCTTATCATGCTCAGCACATCTGGATGACTGCTACTGAACACTGTGTGTGTGTGTGTGTGTGTGTGTGTGTGTGTGGTGACCTAGAAGTTGGAGACATCATCCATCAACCAGCAGAAACTGAGATGAGATCTATCAGCTTCAGGATGCTTGGCCCTCACATGTGCACAGAAACATCCCCCTGTCCCCTCCTTCTTCTTCTACAGCAAATATTAAATCAAGTAAAGCAGAAGTGTACAAGCGGTATTAACACATCCCAGCACAAACAACAGCTAATCATGCCTGAAATCTCATGTTCAACGTTTCATGTTTGTACTTTCAAGTCATTTTCAATGTTGGGCAGTTAAAAAAAAACTAAGGTTTCTGTGGTCTTCAGTTTATGTTTCATGTGTGGTTTTAATGGTTTAGAAGAATATAAGTTTGGGATCTGAGAGGACACAAGGTTGTGATTGGGGTTAAAATGTTTCTGTTTTTAAGATTATTTTTTTAAGATTTTTTTTTTTTTAGTTTTAATAGTTTGTTTTCACAATATAAATAAATAATATGAAAACAGTAATGACCACAGCCAAAAAACATAAAGGACAACATACTGAGATGAGGACACACACATAGAAAAGAAAAATAAATAAATAGAAAAAATTAAATACAAAATGAAGTGCCAGCATGACTGTGATGCATAGAGTGCTTTTTTAAAATGTGGCTGGAGCTGAAATATTTTCGGGCTTTTATAATCTCCTCCTTTTGTCATATTTGTCCCTCACAACCCTCTTCACACACTGGAACACAAACCCCACACTCCTCCTCCTCTTATCATTCCAATAACTTCATTCATCCCCACATAAAAAAATGATACTATTAGCATGAATGGCTACATCCATTCTGACTTATTATCCACTCTGGTCTCATCTACTGAAATATGGAGCCAGCAATACGCTCCTGTATAATGAATATTACTGCGTGACTGAATATATTATTGCTGCTTCTATTGCACCGATTCACATTAAATAGTGCAGCTGTGTTTTTAGTGCTGGAACGGATCGGCCTGATTTCTCCATGTGATCGTGTCATTTGTCACAACGTTTGATGGTGAGGTCAGATATAATGGATGTGACCTTAAATATGATAATAACATAACAACACTCAGTGCTGCATCAGGTCAGGCCAGTTCTCAGATGTTAGACACAAACTGAGTTTTCTGAGGATGTGAGAAAGTGAAGTTGATGAGTTAATTATGCTGTCTGTTCTAACGACTCCACCTTCTTAAATCTGGGTCAGCCAAACTGAGATCGAGGTCATGTTGTAACGTTGTGGTAAAGGACTGCTACAGAGGTGAAGGTGGTGTTTTGGATGAAAGTTGTTCATGGTGCACTGTCCGAACAGTTATGGGATATGTCTGATATTCACCTGTTTGGCTGATAAACCACCTCTTCCTCTGCTTAAACCTGGCACCTGCTCTCACATTAACATGGAAACAAACAACCTCCAGACATTTATGCAACCTGATCAACAAGCTTTTGAAGTTCAGACGGGTGGCTCGTGTGCTCGTGACACAAAACAATGTAAAGCTTCTGCTGGTTTACTAAGTAACACTGTGTTTTCAGCTCCAGTCACAACCACTTATCTATATTAACGAGCCTTTAGAGTCGAGGTGGAATGAGGTGCGAGCGGGTCGGGATTCATTTTATTAAAGCTTTGATTTCTCAGGTTTTCTTTGTAAACTAGTGTGAGTAAGATGACGTCACTTCAGAGCTCAGTGCCTCTTGCGTTTGGTAAAAGCAAATGTCGCTTCAGGCAACAATGATTCTAGTATTTTAGTTACTATAATTCAACATTAGGTTTTGTGGTCCAACTCTTTCATTGAGATTTGGAAAAATAAAAAAACACTAAATTCCAGCTCAGTTTTCAAACATTAAGCACACATTGATTCAAACATGCAACCTGATTACCTAATGATCAATAAAAAAAGAGCATTAAAGACACTTTGGCTTCCATTCATTGTGCCCAACCACAAAAACTAAATACCAGAATGCTTGTCTCCAGCTTCTAGACTGGAGACTGATGGTTTTAAAAAGCTGACTCAGATATTCTTGGGAGTTATTTGGGGGTATTTTGGAGCCTTGCCTCGTACACAGGTTTCACCTCCTGAGTCTGGTTAAGCCATTAATAGTAATTGAGGCATTAAAGTCAAGATAATGTTTTTCCTGCATAAATTACTCCAGATAAAATATGTGCTGTGCAGCCAACAGAGTCTCCACACAAACCACCGGGTTCATTCAGATGGTGAGAGCAGTCAGATCTGAGTGTTTTATGTCTATTTAGGGTCTTGTGGTTTCGCTCTGGATTCAAACGCTGGAACTCAAAAAATGAAGGAGAGATGGATCAACAGTAACGCTGACGGCTAATTCTGGAGGATGAAAGAAACAGAATCGTTTACGTCTCGGATGAAATATGCAGTCAGTCCATGTGAGGTTAAGACGGCTGGACTCGGAGGACGAGGTGAAGAGAGGTGTGTGTGGTGTGTGTGTTGAGCTGTGTACTGTTCAGCGTCTTAAATCCTCACATCTAAGAAACAGCAAACACCATTTTTTTAATTGATTATCAAAACAGTTGCCGATTAATTTTCTGTTGAAATCTGTTGATTAATCAGCTAATTATTGCAGCTGTATATTAACTGTAAACAGGAGTACTGGTGATAAGTATGAGTATGTGATGTTTGAAGGTGTGTGGAGCCTCGTCTCGTTGCGTAACAGTGCTGGTTTATTATCAAGGATTTTCACTCAGTGGGGTTAAAGCCTGGTGGATTAAAACTTCGGTGGGCAATGACAAGTCAAGGCTAAGTGACCCAAATTAACTGCCCAGACACACACACACACACACACACACACACACGCCGAACACGCACACACTCATTCACCTTCTCACACACCGCCTTCACCTACCTGCTGTGTTCTTTTCGATCGTCTCCAAACACACATTTGCTCATCAGCCAGCTGTCCCACTTTCCCGCCTCGTCTCATCCAAACAAGCTGATCACCTTACACGCTTTGCAGCAACCTGATGTCCGACATGACAAACCCTGTCCCCTCCCTACAAACACACACATTAGCCGGCACCTCCCCCTCACTAAAGGGAGGTCTTGTAGCATAGCACCACCTCAGTGTGATCACACTCAGACATCATCCACATAATCACATCACACCTCCATTTAAAACATGTTTTCAAAACCTTCAGACGTTTTGCACCGAGGAAAAAGAAAAAAGGTATTTCTAATCCGCACGTTTATCCCTTCAGTCCAAGTTAATCCAATTCAAAAACAACTATGTCGGCAAAAGACAAACTCATGACAGCAGAGACAACAATGGAGTTAATGTTAGGTTTACACCAAAGTCAAAAACCATTCATATGACTGGATTATGATGAAGTGAGCCACACACATGGCGGCTTATTGCTTTTACCCCTCTCTCTGCCTGGGAGCGGCCGCAGTGAGACAAAGGCCTCCTGTATGTGACTGTAATAATGGCTGAGGGTTTGGTCCACTACCATCTCCTCCCCATGGCAGGAGAAAAACTCTAGGTTGGACTCCAACACCTCCTGCTCTTGCCAGATAGTGTTTTGGTGACCTGAACCTCTTGGCTGAACTGAGTTACATTCTTACAAGAAAATACAGCCTGTAACCAATCAGCTTAAACCAGACTATGGCTGGAATTTACCAAAATAGCAACAAAAGAGGAAGGAATAACCAACACTGCTAAAATCAGGGCCTTAACTTTCTACTACAATACAAGACTCTTGCAATAAAAATATGTTCTGCGTTTAAGGTTCCTTCAACATGTCAATCTATGAAGAAAGGAAGGCAGGATGACTCAAGGCTGGGTGTTGTCACAGTGGCTATTAACAGCTACAGAAACACTGAGTTGCAAGGAAACACACAAATAATTAGCAAACACACCTCCTTAATGGCTGAGTCACAGTCACACACACACACACACACGCACACAAGCACGCACACACGCACGCACGCACGCACGCACGCACGCACCCACCCACGCGCACACACACACACACACACACACGTACGCACACATGCACACACGCACACACGCACACACCCCATCTTCTCCATTCATGAAGTCAAAGAATAGAACAGCTACTGACCGTCAGACGGTCAGTAGCTGGAAAATGAATGACAAGACTGTGTTTGAGGAAGTTACAATTGTTTGATTAATCACTTGGTATTAAATATTACACAACTGTGAACAAACATCCTTTAAAAAAACGTTTCAAGAGTCCAAGATTAAGAGTTGAAATATTGTGTTTGATCCATTTGCATTGATATGAAACAGAATCATCTCATATTTGAGAAGCTGTAAACAGTGAAACTCTAATTAAATGATTAATCAGTCTTAGTTTAAGTGTGTAATGTGAATTTGTATTTCATTGTTGAGAACTTTGAACTTCGGTTTATGGACGTGAACTCGCTCTCCTGCTGTAGCACTGAGGGCATTGACACAGGTCAGGTCTGACACGCAAACACACAGGTACACAGAAACAGAGAGGAGCCCCTATGGAGAACTGAAGCACACACACAGGAAAACAACGTAGCCCATAGCACAGCATGAATCTAGCATGTGAGGCTGCAGCTCAGGTCATGTGACCCCAGCCAACAGGTAAAGAGAGCGAGATAAGAATAGAAGCCTTCAGCTACTCCGCCTTAAACAAATCATGACCAAACTCCTCGGACCTCACACACACACACACACACACACACACACCTTCTGTTTCTCTGCCACACAGCTATCCACTGCACCATCAGTCTCCTGTGGCAGGTGACAGCAGTTAAACACACAATGGGCGGCCAGCTGAAGTACATGAAAAACACGTTCCTGCGCTCCTCACTGAGGTGGAGTGTGGACGAGGAGATGTGAGTGGAGACAGATGGCAGAGGGGATGAAGCCCCACGGTGGTCAGACAAAGACACGGCCAACTCTTTACACCATGAGCCAAACAGCAGAACAATACCACAGTTAACTGTATATCTACACCTTCAACTGGAAAACATTTGTGTAAATTTGTTATTAGCAAGTAAAACCTGCTGCGCAAAGCACGAGTTTACAAGGGAGCTGTAACCACCGAATGTGTAAAGATAAAACTTTACACACAAATTAAAAACATATAAATGATAAGCATGAATTAAAAACCGTTAAAAAAATAAAATAATTAAGACTAAAAACCAATCAGTAAACAGGTGTGTAAAATAAAACTATTAAAAAGTAGTTACAAATAAAAAAATAAATAGTCCAATAAAAATAAGACATTAAACCAATAAAAGTAATAAAAGTAAAATAAAAGGGTAAATTAAGACCAGCAAACCAGACTACTGGAAAACACGGCTAAAAAGGAATGTTTTCAGTTTCAGTATTAACAATAATAATAATAATAATAATAATAATAATAATAATCTTTATTAATAGAGCACTTTTCATACAAGAGATGCAGCTCCAAGTGCTTTACAATTCAATATCAAAGTGCAATAGAATACGGGCGAATAGAAGGACAATGAAAATCGACTTTAGAAAGACAGCAGATGATTTTGATGATGGTTTTCAGCAGTTCTTATAGCTCCTGGCAGGGGTTCCCATAGTTTTGGAGCATAGTAATAACATTTTTGTGTGTGTAATTGTACACAAAGGAAATCTAAATTAAATTCTGTATTTAAAATCCGGACTGTAGAAGATCAATTGCAAAACGACAGAGAATCGACAGAGTGAGCCGGTCCCAAACCATGAAGAGTTTTAAAAACCGGGGTAATATGATCTCTCTTTCTTGTTTTAGTTAAAAATGTGTGGGTGCCTCATAACTCCAGTCTGGGAGTTGTTCATCCAAAAACTTCATCTTCTCCTTGAGATGACTCTACAACACTAAAATCTAAATCGAAGCCCGCTGAACAAACAAACAAGACAATGAATTAAAGTTGGTTTTCAGGTTCCACTACATCCTTGGGTGATTCTTTAATTCACAAAAACCATTTGCCCGTTTTTTTTTAAGCTCATTTTATCCAATGCTGGATAAATTAATTACATTTGTGATGATTGCGTTTTCCCACTGGCTTTAACAGTGGTTAAAGAGTTTAACATCAACTGTAATTGAAGGGGTTAAAGGAGATTGTAGGTGATTCTAACCCAGCCTGACATCTACTGCTGTAAAGCCTCAGACAGAGCAGCTGTTGAGAGGGGGGGTAGTTCTGTGCCACATTATATCACCAAACCACAAGTAGCAGGTGCGGCCATGACCATGGACAAACTACAAGATAAAAGACAGAGGAGGGGGTCGGCGTTTAAATTTGAATGCAGTCTTGAGATCAGGTCTGGAGACAGATTTCTGAGTGTTCTTCACATCCATCAAGGAGGTGGGCAGTGTGCCATGATATAGACCTGTGCACTGTGTTCCCTCATCAAATTGATTCTAATTATCTTGCCACATTATGTGCTCAAAGAGCTCCACCACAATTAGCTGCATGTTAACTAATGAGTGTGTGCCTTCCCTTCGCAGGCCAACAGACGATGGGAGAAGAAACAGACAGGGCAACAAAGGAAACCACAAGGTGTAACTGTTGTTAGAAAGCAGGTGTTCTACATGAGTTCAGACACAGGCAACTTCCTTTTTCTTTTCAAAATAAAATGCCTCGGTCACTGACACGAGTCACATTCCAGCTGTGGACACAGTAACTGTCCATCTATAGAAAGACGCAGACCAAAGTGTTGAGAGAGAAAACACAGAGTTCACAGAATCTGAAAGGTTTCACCCAGAACTAAATCCTCAACTTGGAGCAAACGGCTCACACACACTGTGGTCTGTGAAGTGTGATGAGCTCTCAAATTCAACCATGTATAAACTGTCTCCACTCTCCACTACCACTGTATGAGTAGATGAATAGGCTTTTGATTATAACTTTTACTCCAGGCTATGAGATGTTAAACAGATCTGTACTGAATTTAAATCCTATTGTATCACTCTGACATCATCATCACAGCAGTTCAGCCCTGATCTCACATACATCTCTATGGTTTAACTCTTGTTTTAAAGTCTTTCTGCGCAAACTCACACACACACATACATACACACACATATACTTTCTCTGTCACAAGAAGCCTACACATTTTAACTGAGGGTCATTTGACTTAATGTTGCTTTAACAGTCAAATATATGAACAACTGTGGTAAATAAAAAATAACCTGATCTTTGTGCCAGTAGGAAAAACCATACAACATATCTGAAGTATGAAGAAAAGAAATATTTTGAGAAGAACGTGACTCCTGCCAGAGACCGCCTGGTATATGCTATGCTCAGCTAACT
Source organism: Seriola aureovittata (assembly GCF_021018895.1). Taxonomy (NCBI): domain Eukaryota; kingdom Metazoa; phylum Chordata; class Actinopteri; order Carangiformes; family Carangidae; genus Seriola; species Seriola aureovittata. The sequence continues at coordinate 3,378,533 of NC_079379.1, forward strand.
GTTGTGATAACAGCTGCTGAAGCGAAGCATCCCTGCCGCCTCCTGCACGTCACCTGACACTTCAACAAGCCATCCTGCTGTAGTCCTTTCTCCTCTGTGTGAGTGTGTGTTTCACACACATGTCTGACTTCTCGCCAGCACCTTCTAGGATCATGTGTCAGTGATGACAAAAAGTACAGAGACGTCTGGCACCTTGACGCCACAGCCAGCGCTAACATAAACTATCAGCAGCACTTGAAAATTAGCTTCTGAAGCTAATTAAGAGCTGAAGGCCAGCAGATAAATGTTCACCAAGACCCCCAGGGTGATAGCACACATCTGTGTTAGCGGTTATGAAAGGAGGGAGCCGTTCGTCCTTCTACTGACCCACATCTTATCTGCCCACCATGCAGCAGCTGAGTAGGTCAACACACACAGACGCGCATGTACTGTACGTGAAGCTGACCTTAACGTGAGCCATGAAAAAGAAAAAACAAACAATAGAAGACGAACTCATCACCTTCAACTTTAAGCTTTTCGTACATGTCACACACAGAAGATTAGGAACCTGAACGTCTCATTCTGTGAGTGTGAGCATTTCCAACTCAATGTTCAACCCTGAGATTTAAGCCAACTGTTCCAGCCTCCAAACAAACTGAGCAAAACTGAACATCATCTCTGGACTCAAGCTTACAACATACTGTACTATATCATCCTATAAGGATCACTGAAAAACACGCATGACATCTTTTAAGAGTCCAGCCCATAGTTTAGTTTACGCTGATTCTCAGCATTGGTGATTAATCCACACGTGCAACACTTCACTCCGCTGATATCACACCTGATTCCGCCAAACAGAGATAACAAGAGATAAGATCCTGGTCCCAGTAGATCACTATAACACATGATAGCCTCTAAAGCTCAATGAGTCCTTGGCAGCATAAAAGTGTTTACTTGTAGATTTTTACATGACAGGTTTAATACGACAGGTGAGAAGGTTGAAGGGGGCACCAACCTCTTTTCTCCTCAAGACCCTGGAGGAACTGCCTGTAAGCAGCCGTGGAGCTCATCCCTCCCTCCCAGAGAAAAGAGAGAAGGAGAGGGGGGGGGGGGCAGACGAATAAATAAAAAAAGAAATGTAGAGGAAAGGGAAACTGTGGTCAAGAAAATGAATGTAGGTGAGAAAAGGTGAGCGCAAACAGAAAGGTAAATGAGTAAAGACGGGGGAAGGAGGGAGAGAGTGTGGAGGCTGCAGTTAATCTGTGCAACCCGCTGGATCCAAGCTGTCAAAGAAGAGCCATCCTTTAAACGAGCAGTTAATCCCTCATCTCTCACTCGCTTCTTTTCTTCTTCTTCTTCTTCTTCCACCACCGGTCTTGTCGTCGCCTTACAGAGTGTGTGTGTCGCTGGTTACAGGAGCTCTAGCAGAGTGTGGCAGTGTGTTCGCTCTAAGCCGGATAGAGGAACTGGACTTTGACCACAAGGGTGGGTGATGTCACTTCCAGAGCCAGAAACATGTGTTTCACTTGCCTCTACATCGAGTGTGTGTGTGTGTGTGTTTGTGTGTATGTGTGTGTGTGAGTGAGAAGGAAAACTGAAAAAAAGAAGGAGGCGTGTTTTTATTACTCAGTTGCTCAGCTGTGCTTCTTTCTTTTTTTTTTAAAGCAGCATGGTATGTTGGCGCTGGAGTTTATGTATGAATGTTTGACTGTCACATTTGTCATTCAACCGGCTTCACATTGTGTCCTTTATGTGTGTGTGTGTGTGTGTGTGTGTGTGTGTGTGTGTGACTTTCAGCTGCCTGCTGGATCAACATACTGCAGCAGATTACAGAGAGGACGGCTCCCCAACACCCACTTTCCTCTTGTTTTATAATTTCACTACACAGCCTTCCTCTCTCTCTCTCTCTCCCTGTCTCTCTATCATTTCATACATGTTCCTCGACATGTCAATATTTTAGCCGACAGAACACCTCTCGTCTTCAGTTTACTACTGGAAGTTAACTGGAGAGTCTGACGTCCGTGCAAAGTGTCCGATAACATAGATTGTATACAACAGCTATTAAACTCTCCAGAGGAAAAAAAACAACTGATTGAGTCATCTATTAATGTCAGAAAATAAAATAAACTTCAGGCCAAGGTGATGTTTTTAAATCACTTCACTGTGAGACCAGCAGTGTGAAACTTCAGCATGCTCGATTCATCATGATGTAGAAGATACAACAGCAGCTAATTCTCACACTTCAGAAGCTGTGGCCAGAAAACGTTTCACATTTTCACCTAGAAAATCAATTATCAAAATCAGCTGATGATAAACTTTCAATCAAGAGGGTGATGAGTAATTCATCTAATCACTCCAGGACTTTCTGGTCACCATCAAATATTACATTAAAGTTTGCCAAGTCTTCACTCCTCTGTCTGTATGTTATCAGCTCTGTCCTCTCATCAAAAGGTAAACACACCATGGTAATAATTACCTGGTTTTTAACATCTAACAGAGAGAGAGGCATGTACAATGACTGACACACACACACACACACACACACACACACACACACACCACACACACACACACACACACACACACACACACACACACACACACAGAAAAAAGGGTTGATTAGGCCAGATGAGGTGTAGCGCCATAGCAACCAACAGGTTTACTCCAAATACCTCTGAAGGCTTCCTGCACTTCAGGACCACTTGTAAGAAATGTTGAGTATGAACAGTGGAAGAAAAGCAGTGGCATTGAATGTCAGTAATAAGTGTATTTATAAGAGGAATGCAGTGATGAAGACAGACTAATCTTCAAGGTCACATCAGGCGACATTTTATCTTCAGTCCAGGATGGTGGTTTTGGTCTGAGGCGCGTTTTTCACGAAACAGAAACTGGCACAGCAGGAAATAGGCTACAACAGTCACCAACTACTGAATCATGTTGAATAATACAAAAGCTGTCCTTTATCATGACACATTTGCTGGTTAGCGGATGAAAAACTGACAGCGGGTGTTTAAATGATCAGTCTGTGTTTCGGATGTTCCAGTCAGACTCAGTAAGAACTTTTTATAAACTAAATGATGAATCAAAAAAATGTAAATCTAAGAGCCAATTGATAATATTTGGTAAAATATGCTGTTAGGACATATTATCTAGATTCCAAATGTATCAAAGTCTGTATAATAGTTCATGTGTATGCTAAATGGTGCGTTTTGCTAAAGTTACACTTGTTTTTCTGTTACTGTGGTAAAGTGGACAACCATACAATGTTATTTATCACAGGTGAGTACATCAGTGGAGTTGGAAATTTTTGGCCGTGCTAAATGTGACGGATTGAGTGTTATATAGAATATAGAACATGAAGTCGGTATTGGACCAGGCTGAGATGTAAAAACTGAATCACCTGCTGTGACGCTGGTACATGGAAATAAACCCTCGTTCAAGTTTTCCTGCCTGAGTGTGAGTACACTGGGTGTTCATGGTACGCTTGGATTCATTCAGTGAAACACGAGTCAAATTAAGAACAGCTCTGCAGACTAAGGGGCCCAGGATTTGGAGTATGGTAAAATGGCCACAACACCAAATAAATCAACAGTATTGGAGTATTAGTATTATTATAGATCAACACTATGATCTTCTCAGAATTCAATTCAATAGTTACGAGGATGACATGCCAATTCTCTTTTGAAGAAAATAATTCAAAAGATGAAACTGAATGTCTTTGCTGTTTCCTCCTGGGCCAGGAAAAGTGATAATGATAAAACATATATGCATTTAACGTCTGTCTTTCGTGCAGAGAAATGAAAAAGCTGCTCCTCTGTATGAAAACATCTTCCACACACACATCTCTAAAAATCCTGCGCAGACAAAGCAGCGACGCGGGTTCAAAGCCAACTCCCTATTCAACAACTCTTTTAAGTTAAGAAATCCTGACAGAAGATGTTGAAGACTGCTCAGCGATCCTGAACGCTCCCCTGGGAGTCTTCTCTTTCACATGACCCTGTCAACAGCAGCCCGCTGCATCAAAGGCAACACACCGCGCACACACAGAGAAACACTTATTCACACACACTTTTTCCTCAGCACATCGTCACACACCGGGCCAGAGGAGGCGGTGGTGTGACTGGTCACCATAGCGACAGGACAGCAGCCAGTCGCTGGTGTGTTTTTCCACCTTTTACACTCGTTCCTGGGGATTAAAAAAAGCCCAGGGCCTGGCAACACACTGTAAACTGGTGCAGAGGTGTTAACGTTTAACTCTAAAACAACACAACCAAAACACAGGGAAGGTACACTGGGAAATATCTGACAGAGCAACAGGAACACACACATCTAGACAGGCAAAACATAACTGCAGCTAATCTCCTCCATGAACTTGACTTAAGAGAACAGAAACTCTCTAAAAACTCTGGCCACTAAATAAAAGGAAAAACCCTCAGAAAAAGGGAACAACGACAGCAGCTGGGAAAGATGAGCTTCAGCACCATGAGGTCACACAGTCTGAAGTTTCAGCAGAGAGGAACATAGAGAAGGTAGATGGAGAAACTGATGTATTTACCTTTGTTGGAAAACGTCAACGACGAGAACGGCAGCAGCAGCGACATGGAAGAGAAGAAAGAAAAAGACAAGTTGGTTAGCTGCTGGTTAGCGGTCAGCTTTGACTTCATCTGTTTCACCTTCGATAAAAACACACAGGGAGCATTGAGCACACGTGTATGTGTGCATCAGTAAAGTAATGAAACAAAAGCTACTGGCCGACACTTCATCAAGCTTCCACCACTTCCTGCTATAGGAGGATTCAAAGGAGTGGAGGATCAGGATCTGGACTTTAAGGCCTATTACAGCCCCTGAACTGAAACCGATGGTTTTGTGTGAGGTCATTTATGTTTCCCTGCTTTAGTCCATTTGATACTGAAAGTGTATGCAAGTAAATATATTTGGTGTTTCAGCATATATGTGCTTCTATGTGTGATACACATGATCTGAAACGCCAAGCAGTTTCTGTTTCAGCAGCTGAGGAGAAACCAGAAGTAAGTAAAACATGTTGATTTTCTACATTGTTTTTTTTGTATTCCTCATATTTTTAGTAAGTAAGTAAAACAATCTGTGGTTGCTGCGATCAGTATCTGACAGTAACTGGAACAAAATGGTTCTTTTTCGGCTCCTCTGTTCGAATAAGGTTGATCAGATAATATGCATATATGTTTTATCCAAACAGCCAGATTGATCAAAAACACTTTCCAGTGCTGATAACTACTAATGCGAAAGGTAAATATGAAGGTAAGTGAGTGATGAGCCAGTCAGTGATAATCACATAACCAATATCAGCCACTCGTCTTCATCTGTCCCCTCAAAAGACCGTTTTCTTGTTGAATGTTCAGCACTTTGGGTCTTAACTGTCACAATTTACTGACATTTTAATAGATAAAAAAAATGGTGAAAGTGGGTGAGTGTCAGTTATTCGGGTTAAGTTCATCCCTTCTGATAAATTCGTCACAAACCATCAAGATGAATGAAAAAAGTTCATGTTCTTTCCTGTTTTTATCCATACACTACTTAAAAGATTCAAATGTTTCAAAGCACCTGTTGCAACCTTTGTAAGAAAACCCTAACAGCCCTGAGGACGTTCCTTAGTCAGTTTATTATTGGTGTAATGATGCCAGCGGCTCCTGGCTTCACCAGAGGCATCGTCATCCTGCCCATACATGGAGAAAAGAGAAAAACGCAGTGGCACTCTCCTGAGTTTCTCCTTTTCTTTTCGTCTAAATCTAGAGAAACTGCAGCAGGAGGACGGACATCAGCGCCTCACATCTTTTCGTGCGTTTCATAACAACACAAATTGCCTCTCTGGGGGGAAGTGAAGTTTAAAAGTTAGATCTCCTGTAATGAAAAAGGGCCACGTCTGGAAAGTTGCTGGGTGTGAGAGAAGAGGAGGCAGAGAGGAAGACGTTGTGTGGACAGTGTGATGCGTCAGAGGAGGTGAGATAACTTGAGGTCCTCAGACAGTCGAGGGTTTACAGAGACACACGAGTGAAACAAAGTCTCATGCATCAGAGAAACCTCAGAGAAGAGAGTTGGTCGGCTCTGTTCAAAGCACTGTCACGAGAGAGAGAGAGAGAGAGAGAGAGAGAGAGAGAGAAAGTGACAAACTGAACTTGAAATGGAGGAGAGAGAAACAATAGGTCGGTCAGAAGGTGAGGATGTGAGGAGAGTGTGATTCTCTCCAGAGCTGTGGCCAGTGGCTCTCTGGCTCTATATATCTCATCTTCTCAAAGAATGGAGGAGGGGGGAGGGGAGGAGAAAAGAGAAACAGATTTCAGCAGATGCATGTAGGTCAGCTGGAGCACAGACAGTACAGTGAACAGGAGGAGGACATTTCAACACTGATGAGAAATGACAGGAAAAAAAACCCACTGCAGCCGTGAGAGAGGGAGCACAAAACGAAGCTACAGTTACATGACGCTTCAGGAAAACTAAAGTTCATCCAGGGCTTTAAAATCAGGACTAGAAATGAATTTAAAACTTTTCTAAAAACAAAAATAAAGCCAATGAACCCTGCAGGTATATTTGATATAATTATTGACAGATATTATTGATAAAATGGCAACAAGGAAGAATAATGAGTTCAGTAAAGTAGAACTGACGGACGAAAGACATTGTACACAGTGTAAAGTATCTGATCTGAATTCTCTGTGTCTGTGAAGTGTGCTCATATTGTGTAGATTTAGCGTAGTATATGACTGGAAGAGGAATGTGGGATCCTTGTACATTTTAGTTTGTATTTATTGTATTTTGTAGCGTGTGCTCGTCTCTTCCTCGTGCTCCCGGGTGTCGCTGTGAATCCCTCACATCTACTTCTCTAACATTCAAACCCATTTTGAATCCAGTTAGCGAGGTTCTTATGAAACAGTGCCATGAAAGTAGCTGTTAGTGTGTCATTAATATTCAGGGTCTCATGGTGCGCTGCACAGCAAGTGTCCCCACTCTTCTGCTGCTGCACAACATCAGTTCCTTGTTATGTCACAGATTTTAGATTTGAGACACATTTCATTCTTAATGTGTTGAGCACAACAATAAGAGCACAGGACATGAAGAGAGTTACCAAGGCAACATGAGTGTGTAGTAATACTGTACCAGTATTCTACAGTCATCACAGGGATGGAGAGAAAGAAGAGATTTGCCTTCGACTTACTTGAAGGAGTGAATGAGGCAGACTACAAAGAGACACAGGTGAGCAGACAGAGGAGGGACAGTAAGAGAAAGAGTGGGAGCGTGATGGATGAGTAATTGTGGGGCCTTGAAAGAGATGGAGAGACAGATATGAAAAAGCCAAGTGATTCAGAGAGGGGCAATAAAAGAGAGCAATCTGATACAAAAACCATACACACAGGCTCACAGGGGGGAGGGGCTAACACAGAAATCAGGTGACACTATGCTGAGGACAGGTCAGGTTGTCATTATGGCCAAGATGTAAAACGCCAAAACATCTCCATCAACATAAACAAAGAACTCAGCATTTGAACATCATCATTGTGAACAGATTTTTATAATCTTCAATATTTGTCTGTATTTTCACATATTTATATCCCATGACTGTGCTGTCATGTTATTGCATGTCTATGGAATTATACAGTAACCTATGACAGTGCTACATAAAGCTACACTGGAAAATCTGGCAAGTTGATCTTAGTTTAAAAAAGAAAAAATCTAGGAAACCGGAAGTTAATATAACTATTAGTTTGAAGTTGTGTTGACTTTATATTCACTTGTTAAGTTTAATTAAAATGTAGTTCTGTTTACTTCATTTTATGAAGTTGTTTCTTTCTTACAGGCCTCTGGAAGCTTACATTGCCAGATAAATGTTCAAAACACACACACAGACACACACACACACCCCTAGACACACACAAAGACAGGGTGGGGCTGGAGCTAAATACCATGATAATCTAGACCTCCACTACAGGCCCCAACATGTTTACCCACAAGCCTTTGCATGAGCTGCACCATGGCAGCAAACCAGAAATTTAAGACATTTTCATAGGAATGAACGTCTCGTTTTCTTCTTCTACTCCTTCCACATTTGACACAGTAAAATTTGAATGAATTTGTATTTACTGCTGTGGCTTGTTGGACTTTGTTAAATTGTGTTGAACTGTCCGGTGCTTCTAGCTACAGTGCAGAGGAGGAGCAAATTGATATGAAGGAACATTTTGTGCATGGCCCATTACCATTAGTCAAAGGTTGACATCATTTCTGTGTAGCTCATTACCTAAACTGACTCCCTGCCATTGTGGTTACTCTTTAACAATGACAACGGAGGCTGGAAGGGAGAGCGGAGGAAAGCAGGATGCAATATTTGGCCGGTGGAAGGGTAAATGTCATTGATCCACATCTGCTCGGTTTCCAGCAGCAGCCGTTTGTTTTCTGTTAACTGAACAAACTGAGCAGCAGCAGTGAGCCACAAAGACTGAGCAAATAAAGAGAGGAGCCGCAGCAAGACTCGCGTTTCACAAACAGAACATTTAAAGGAAAAAGATAAACCACCGGAAAAGGCAGCGAAAATAAACAAACAGCACTAAGGTAATTCACTGCTGAGCTGCATTTGTGCAACTGACTGCTCAGTTCACGTTACAATTCTGACATATTCATACTAATACTGTATAACTGTATAACAACAAGGTAATATTCTAAAGTCAGTGGGATGCAGCTGTGCAGACAGGCAGCCAAGAGGTGGGTGGGAAAGTAGAGGTGGTTTTAAAATACAACCAGTGAGACACACACACGCACACACACACACACACACACACACACACACACACACACACACACACACACACACACACACAACACACACACACACAAGAGCTGGAGAGAAAGGGAGGTGGGCGAAAAGTTGAAATGGAGTTGATCATTTAGAAGAGAGAGAGCAGAATGAATGAGTAAGTGGGATGAGTGGGAGGGAGACACAAAGAAAATATGATGTCAGAAATATGGAGAGAAAGAGACAAAGGTTGAAAGAAGTAAAGATCTGACACACACTACTACACAGTAGTACTAATACAATATAAACTAATTCCCACATGATACACAAAACTATTCAGCTGGGGTCTTCAGCGTGTCCCTCAGTGTGTTTTACAGTCCACAGACCCCAGAGTTTTCAAACTAAAACAGGTCCAGCAGCATTTCTGAAACTCTCCGTTTTTGGGGCTGAAACTCCGGGGTGTGGACGGCAGGAGGAAACGTGGGAAGAGACATGAGTTTTAAAGCGAAGGCATAGTAGTGTGGACGTAGGCTAAGGTCACAGCCACGTCAATCTCTCTCTCCCTTTGTTTACTGTCTTCTCTCTTCTGTCACTTATCACATAAAGTCATAAAAGGAGAAAATGTATCTGAAATGTCCAAATTAACTGCAAAAACATTAACATATGGATGTATATGTAGACAGTGTGTGTCACATACACAGATCTGATGTACTGTGACACATGAACACAAACCAACACCTCACATTCAAACACCTGTCTACTCTACATACTTTATGTGGCCCACTTAGATTAAATTGCACAGTTGTTTGTGAGACTTGGAGACAGACGGGACAAAGTTGTCCTTGACACACACACACACACACACACACACACACACACACACACACACCACACACACACACACACACACTCTCTTTAACACAGTCACATCTAGATATAGTTGGTCCATGTGCGTCACAGAACCCATGACCATGCATTTCACCAACACTACGCAGACACACAACAATGTCAGGTTCTCCTTTTGATAAGTGCTAATTAAGACTTGTATGTTGCTAATAAGAGACACAAAGTCAAAGTCAGCTTTCTGCCAACAGTGAGATATCACCTATCATGAGCTTAATAAAAACTAAACTCTGCTTAAATATATTAGCAGATACTCTTATCTAAAGCACCCTGCAGTAACACTGCTACACACTGACGCATGTTTAACCCTCCAGACACTGATCAGTGATTTAAAGTTGGTTTGGTTAAAATCCTGCTCTGCGTATTCGCTTCCTGTACAGAGATATTAGTTTTACTATGTGTGTCACTGTTGGGCTTTATATTGTGATGTGAAGAAGCTACTGTTGCTCACAGCAGGTTGTGAGTGTCTGACTCAGGAGAATCAGCATGTGCATTAGCAGGTGAGCGGATGATTACGACAGACACGGATGGATGTGTTTTTAATGGCATCCATAAATTTAATAAGCTGAGAGACGAAACCACAGTGACGCTGCTCCTGAAGACTCCCCTGTCTCTGGGAGTTCCCGAGCTAAGTGTTATTAAATATTCACTCATTCAAATTTATGAGACGAGACCAGCTTAAAAAGAAAAGAACATCGTCAGCACAAAATGATCATCGGGGGATCACTGTGTGCTTTTATGTTGCGCCGCGTGAGGCCCTGTTCAGAAAAAAAAATCAATATGTTTTATGGGGAGCAGCTGCTTTTTCTACACAAACTTCAGAGGAGGAGGAATACCTGCCAAACTAAAAAAAATCAAGACATAACCTCTCAAGAGCTTTTGCTGCTGCAGTTCAAGTCCGGCAATTAAACAGGTCAACGGCAAACATGTCATTCACCACTGATGAGATCCTTCTCTGAGCCGACTGCCAAGCAGCAACCACCACAGTGGAAACCTTAAAGCTAAAGGTGAACTTCCTGCACTGAAGCCTTCCACAGGGAACAGGGAGCTTTTGAGGAATTAGTTCCTCCACCTGCGTTTCCACCAGAGGAACCAGGGTCGACATTATACAGAGAGTTTGACCTGCACAAAAGTTCCTGCTCAGGAGTGTAGAACTTTCTGGAGGTGCAGGAAGTTTCAGAATGAGGCCTGAACGTCTCTGATTGGTGTGCTTGTTTTTTCTGCAGCAGTTATACACTGAGCATTTTAAAAAAAACATCCGACTGCAAACATTGTTTGTAGTCAACAAAGCTCTGGATGGAGCAGTCAATAAAGGTTTTATGACTGATGGACAACGGCAAAGTCTAAGCTTTGTTGTTCTGCTAAAATTCTCTCACTTTATGGAAGTGAATGAGAAAAACCAAAACTTCTTTATCTTCCGATACAAAAACAAAACATTTCAACCAGAATCCACTGTATGATTTTGATAACTACCATTTTATTAAGAGGATATCAAGGGTTAAAAAGGGTGATGATAGCGGACATGTTTGCTTGACTAAAAGACATCTTATCTCAGTCAGCTCATTCATGCCTAACATCCACCACCAGACTCATAGATGTAGTCTGTTGATTTCTACAGCTAAGCACTGTCGCTTCCTCGTTAGGGCACTAAAAGTTATTACACTTAAACTTTTATGCGGTAAGATATATTATTAACATTCACCACAGGACCGGTGTAGACAGCGTCTCCTGCTGTATAGATTGCCAAAAGTAAATGGAAGACTTGGAAGAGTTAGCACAGACACGAATGTGGTTATTCATCAGCTGGGATCAAAGGAAGCAGCAATGACTTAAACAGAAGCAGGAAGGAGCTGCTGAGGAGGATAAACACTGAGGAACAAGTGAATAAGTTTTCCACAGTAACAACCAACACTCCACATTTCAGCAGAAATTCACAATGTTGTTGTTTTTGAAATGATAAATACTAAAGTTAAGCTAAGTGGAAAATGGCTGATAGAGAGAATACAGGAAAATAACTGAATGTGAAAATGAAAAGAAAAAACAAATCATTACTCCCAGAGAAACCATTAACTGTGGCCATGCTTAAAGAGGATTTCTGCACCATGAATACAGAGTCTGCAGTGTCAGCCACTGGCCAGCTGACAGCTCCTCATTTCATTAGAGAGTATAATTAATAACCAGTCATTAAGAGGCCTACCTAAGCACCTAGAGAGAAACGAGGGAAGAAGAGGAGAGGCGGGAGGACACGAGGATTAGAGATGGGGAACAGAGGACACTGGATGGACAGGCTGGACGGAGTGAAGGGAGGGATGATGGGAAGCTGGATGAGTCAGATGAGGAGGAGAGGATGACAATACGCTGCAACCTCATCACCACGTGCCGAGACTTATTTGACCCTTTCATTTTCAAATAAATATATTCCTGTTTTTTTGTTTTTTTTTCTTCAGTCCCTCTCTCCATTTGTCTCATCTGTTATTCCACTGATATCTCCTTCCACCATCACTTGACTGTGGAAACTGGGCCGATCACACCCCGGACAGAGAGCTGACATTTGCCTTCCGCAGTTTCACTGTTCCACCCACCAAATGCTGAGCTTTCACAGAGCAGAGGACGATACCAGCCACTGAGAAATATTTGCCCGTACTAGGTCGCTGACACCCTGCAGCAGAGTATAAGTTCACTTCAGCATCTCGTCACTGTCTGCTGTAAGAACAGAGCCTGGAAGTCCCCTCTCTGCAAGACTCATCTCTCTCTCAATCCACACATTAAGAAGCAGCTATTTCCAGACGGTGTGAGCAACGAGGCTCTGCGTTATTCACTCAGCCTGAATTAGCAGCTTCCACAATGTAACCTTTGCTTTTCAACATCACTCGTCTCCCACCTTCTGTGAGCATGTTCTCATTCTGCTTTTATTCAGGAATCTGCTGTGTAGAGGTGACGACAGGATGAAATGAACTCATGCTGCTGTACTGGCACTTTACAAACTGGATTTATAGTCAAATCACTCAGACTTTCTTACTGTCTGTAACCTCTGTAATATATATATATGTTCACTTTATTTTATACTTTTACAGTTGAAACAATAAGTCACTTCATTGATAGTTTATCTGGCAACAGTTTTGACAAATCAGTTCACCATTACATGTGTTTAATCAAGAAAAAATAATGAATATTCTCTTGTTTCAGCTTCTCAAATTTTGCCGTATTTCTGTGTTTCATTATTTCAAATGAAATCTTTAGGGTGTTGACTTGGTCGGACAAAACAACTTCAATTTCCATCACCTAATAAAAAGACATGAAAAATTAACCAATTAATTAATCAATAGTGAAAATAAGATTTAGCTGCAGCAGTATTTATTCATTCAAGAGATACCAGGGCAGGATGATCACTAAAATATCTCATAATAACTCCATCATTATATGTAATTGGTAAAAACAAAAGCAGACAGGAAAAGTAGGTCTGACAGCAGAAGCTATTTCTCTCCTGTGCTGCTCTTTATGTGAAGTGTCAGTACACGTCCACACCCTGTAATGTGACAGCAGTAAGTCATAACGCAGAATATGCAAATACCGATCTTACTGCACCCAGAGGACCGACCCCCCCCACCACCCACCCACCCACCCCCCCCCCCCGACACACCCTGTAACCACAAACAGCTGTGGAATACAGGGGCGAGGAGGGGTGTCAGCAGAACACACGGGGACTGTGTCTGTATGTATCAGGATATGGGTTAATAAAAAGAGGAAGCCCCTCCCTATTACCTAAAAACCTACGACATCTTGTCTGTTGGCCCCCAAAGTATTTACATTTTCTTCTTTAACATTGCAGTTTGGCATCTCATCAACACAGCTCATGTCAGAGACCTTGTGTCTAACCGAGACTCGGAGACACTCATTAATGCCTTTATATCCCCCAGAGTCGATTACTGCCACGCTCTCCTCGCTGGTTTACCACATAAGACCATTAGACAGCTACAGCTTATTCAGATGCTGCTGCATCACAGAGCATGTTACTCCAGTTCTCAGGTCTTTGCACCGGCTTCAGTCAGATACAGAGCTGACTTCAAAGTTTCACTTATTGTCTGCAAGTAACTAAGGCCCTTAATATAGTTCAGAAATGTTCCATGTATATGAGCCCAATAGGTCTCTCAGATCTGCAGGGGGATATATTTAGAATCCGTGTTATAATTATACTATTTCTAAACTACTTCTATACCATTTTCTTATTATCTTTTTTACTTCAATATTTATGTCTCTTTTATTTCTGTTAACCACATCGATATAATTTGCTATACAAATAAATTTGCCTTGCCTAATACAGAAAAGCTTTTGTAACTCGTCAGTTCAGCCGTGTGTGAATCGTGCACATGCTCTCTGCTGCTCAGGCAGTTTAAACTTGATTCAACATTTCCTGTGGTTGGAGATTCGCGTGATAAACTTCACTGAAGTGTAATCAGGGTGAATCATCTCGACTACCAGGGTTTGAACACTCTATCTGAATACTAATTTCAGATAAGATAAGCTTTCTGAAGCACACGCTGCCATTTCTCTGTTTGGTCAGACAGTGGATGGCAGAAAACAGACGTGGGGGAGGATCGGGTTCGTAAAGTAGGGGCAGGGAAACCCCCCGACTGCCTGGGTGTGCCAGGAGAGACAGGTGGGCCACAAGACGCTGCAACAACTGGGAAACATATGACATGCATATCACATTCACCACACTCCTTCTTCATCAATCATTCACTCCACAGCCATCGTCACGTCTTCCTCCCTCCATACATCCCTCTGTCGGCCTTCACTCGGCGCTGCAGGGATGTTTTCACGATGGGTGGGGCATTGGTCAGTTGTTCTGATGGCTCATATCCAGGCGTCCCACCACCCACCTGTTGAAACCTCTCTCACTTTGACCCCCCCCCCCCCCCATATATGTTTAATTTATTTATTATTTACATTTTGTTATTTTATTGTTTATTTAAAATTGTATTGAAAAGTCTGTTTTGGACTATCTGTTCATAAACAGTTTTTATTACATTTTTTTTTATGTACATTCAGGTCTCTCTTGGAAATAAGATTTCTGTCTCAGTGGGATTCACCTGAACAAATAAAGGTTAAATAAAGAGCCTACTGAGGTGCATTATGGGAAGTGTAGGATCCTGCTTGAGCCCACTTGAAAGCCACAATTTCTCTATATTTGCTTTAAATTTAAGGAAAAGAACCAGTTAACCCTTGAAATGCTCTCCACTCTCCACACAAGATAAAGCTGCAGCCTTTTACATTTTGGGAAGAGATCTGTTTATTTATAATACTCTTCTGTTTGCGTGACGACTTCACTGTAGAGCACAGAACAAGAAGAATGTGCACTCTCAGGCTACCAGAAGCACAGGCCACTGTTAATATAGTGTATGTGGAATACAGGAAATTGCGCTCATAAGCCGGGCACCTCGGGAACTATCTGGAAGCTTCGGTTTCAGCATTGAGGCAGCAAAAGGAATCTGAGTGGAAATGAGAGGAGGTCGCCTCTGGAGCCACGCTACTACATTCCACCATGTAAGTCAAACAGCGAATCAGCCTCTTCTTACGGACGAGCTGCGGGAACATGCTACTGTGAGCGCTGGTGTGATAAAGTAGTTATGTCAAACCGCTATGTCAGCGTGGCTGTGAGGCGGTGAGGTTTGTGAGCGAGTCATGAGGGATGGTTTTCACCCCGCAGACAAAACAAAGACCAGCGCTGGAGGAGAAAGCTGCGCGGCTGCAGAGCGGATGGTACAGAAATAGGCCTTTGTTTAACTTCTCGCTCACTCCCACTGCCCTTCCTGCTTCTCTACCTCCCTTCTGTGATCTTTTCCTCCCAGTCTCTCCATTTTCTCTCCTCCTTTATCTCTCCTTCTTCTTATCCACATTTCTCTGCTACTACCTCTCCACTCCTCCTCCTTTCTCTACCATGCATCAATCACAGTTCCTCTCACTTCCATCCTTCACTTTACTCTGGCTGTTTTATTAAACTGCTGCCCCCTCCTTTCTCCCTTTTCATTCCTCATTCGTTCCTCCAGCAGTTTTCCCTGGATCACAGAGTTTATATACATTACAAGTTAAAACGATTAAGCACAACATCTCTAGTCAGGCTGCATTCCTCCACGCTGTTTCTCCTTCTGTCAGCAGCTCTCACTTCACAAACCTTTACACTCATACCACCTCTCTGCATTCCTGCAATAATTCCAACACACAACCTTTGTGTCTGGCTGATTAGGAAATATCTGGAGGCGCGTAGAACGCAGAAGTTCTTTTTGAGCACTAACCTGAATTTGCGCTAATGAATTTACACTATGTAAGAACTATTAGTTTGGGGTCACTGCAAATGACTGATTCCCAGATGTTCCCTTGTACCTACACACAATGAAGTTAGCTCTCTCTAATAAAGACTCAAGGATCTTGTTTTACCCAGTGAGTTTCGGTGAATTGTCACCTATAAATCTGGTGATGTTAATCCCACCAAAATCTGCCAAGTCAATAATGTCTGAAGAAGTCTAAGTCTTATGTTTACACTTCCTGTGCGTCACAAATGACCTTGCTGAACTCTCCTGCTTCCACTCACAGGCTGTAACAGAGAACTGCTCCATCACCTCAGCACTGAGTCCCACCAGGAGAAAATTCAAACCATCACAAAAGAAACTAACTGTAAAATAATAAGCAGGTGCACAGACTGTGCTGCAGTAGGTAAAGTGATTCTACAAACAGGACTGTGGGAATGTTCTTTTCCCAGGTTCAGACCCTACTAAGTTCATTATGCACTAATGAACCAGTTATTTTAGAGTAAACTCTTAAAGCCAAGAGTCATTCAGGCATCAAGTGGGACTCCAGAGGTTCCCACAGGGTGAGAACTTATTTAGAGGTCGGCCCTCAGGGTGTATTCAGCATTCAGTATCAAGGGTTGTATGGAAAACAGGACTGGGTTCACATGCTTATTGAGGATTGCACATAAATGCACCATTCTGTCAGATTGCCTTTCACTGTCAGCTGCTGTTCCCGCTTTTACACAGATTGTTGAAAAGAAGAAATAACACGTACAGAGTAGGTGGAGGAAAATCTATTTGATCACATACTTTAGGATTCTTATCTCCTCATCATCATCCACTACAATCATCCATGTAATTAAAAAAGAATCTAATTATCTCCTCAGGTGAAGCTTATCTTGCTGAATTTCTGCCTTTTTTTTTTTTAGATAAAACTGATGTTAAATTCCTTTAATGGAGGAAGTCTTTTATTATGAATAAGAATTTAAGAGGCAAACACCTTGTTTGACATCAGGAGCAGAGTATCCCTCAGTACAGCACTCATATTTGACTTTGCAACTCAAAACTAGTTTGGTTTGCAAGTTTTGGGCGTATTAAAAAACTGTTATTTGTTTGCAATTGCCTGTTTTCTCCTTGGAGGGAAAGAGACAAGAGAGGAATAACAGGGCAGAGAGAGAGGAAGATGCCTGACCTCCACCAGGGGGCTGAGTTCAGAGAGGATGGGAGAAAAACGAAGGAGAGGGAGTGAGGAGAGAGAAATAAAGGGTGACTACAGTAAAGGGTAGCAGAGGATAAAGTGAAGGAATAATAAGAGATAGACCTTGCAAGAGAAAGATGAAGAGTTAAAGAGTAGCGAGGATGAGAGGGAGTGATAAGTGAAGAGAAGAAGGTTTGTGAGGGCAGCCTCGTCTCTCCTGCGTCACAGATAAAGATTTCATTCATTCGCCTCGGATAAACACCACCACTCTGTGCTCTCCTCTCCCCTCCTCTTCTCCCCTCTGTTCCTTTCTCTTGGCCTTTGTTTCTCTCAACTCCCCTCCTCCCTCTTTCTCTCTCTCTCTCTCTCTCTTTTGCTCTGCTTCTCGTTCCCCATTGATGTGAACAAAGTGAAAGGGGGAAATCGCATGGTGCAGGGCTGTGATCTTGCTCTGCTCACACCCACCCACCCAACTCCACAGAGCTCAGAGGGAGCCGGCAGAGCCAGAACCTCGCTGGAGCCACAATACGAAGCAGTTTCACCCCTTCAGAAAGTACTGAGGGGGAGAAAACACTGCAGCGCTGCCAGTAGCTTCAACCATGAACCCCTGGGGACAGAGGGAGGCTCCAACTGGCAGGACAGGGTCTCTGGAGGAGCCACGGGCTGATTTTAACGGCTCTCGTCTTAACATCACGCTGACCAGTTTCTTGATTCAGAATAAGGGAACGGTGTGACAGCAGAGCCCAGAGCCAGCATGCTCACTCATCCCTGAGGCCTGGAGGAGTCAAGTGGAGCAGGGATACTTCACTGTCAGCAGGAAAAAGACATTCAGACGCAGCAAACGGCAGCAAATACTCTGCTGCACTCTACATGTAAAATGTGACCCACTGTTGCTGTGAATCAGGGGCCAAGCACAAAGTTTTCTACTCAAGTTGAGGGAGGTACATAAGATTGTTGCACTGAATAACTTAAAAGGTTTCCTTTTTTAAAGAAAAATATTAAGGCATTTGCAGCAATTAAAGAGATTTTACAGCGGGAGACAGTCATCTGACACTCAGTGAATGACACGACAAACAGCTGATCAATAGACAAGAAATACTTAACCAGTACTAGACTGGACAGATCCTATAGCATAAAACCACAGAGGAGCTGAAGAAGGAGGAAAAGTGGAGTGATCAAATCTAGACGGTCAAACAAATCATAAACTGACTGCCGATCAAATCTATAGAGCAAAATCTATTCCTCGTCGTTGAGGGTCCATCAGGTTCAACATTGTGATGTTCATCCTCTTCATTTATCGACACAAACTCAACTTTCGCAGTTTAGATACTATCAGAGGTATTTTAAGTTTTTTCCCTTAGTTTGGTTGAGAAGGTCTCCTGTGCAACGGCTTAACTGACTTGATTCCGTAAGTATAAGGCCAAGATTAGGAGAAACCCTTAAATACTTAAGTGAACATTTTAAGGAAACCTTAAGGAGAGGACCTTATGGTGTTTTGTGCAACAGGTTTTATTTTAAGGAAATCTTAACCCTAACTTTAAAAAAAATCTCATCCACTGATACTGAGAGTCTGGGAAACATTTTCAGCGAAAAACAAAACAAAAACTGAGACTAAACCGAAGCCTTGCTGAAGCGTGTCTGCCCTCTCACTCATTCAGCTCTGCGATTATAATGCATGTATGTGGGTGTGACAGCAGGACAGCAGGGTGAGCCAGAGAACGTCCTTCAACTGGAGAACTCGTGTTCAAGCCTCAGATTCATCAAGATGTCCTCGAGCGCGACTCTGAATCTCTACCAGCTGTTTCCAAGCCGAGCCTGACCTTTGACCTGCCTGAACAGAGGATCCATAAAGTAGAACAGATTGTGGATATGCATTGGTATAAATCGTGTTTCTTCTGGTATGCATATGGGAAAGAGTCTATGACGGTTGTACGGTTTAAACATGAAAGCAGTTCATTCATTCATGAAGTCGCATTGTCAGAGCTCGTCAGGCCTGTGAACACGACACTCAAATTCATTATTTCGGCCTATTCTGACAACATGAGGGTGCGAATGTGAAAATACACCATGAAATTTTTACATTCTGGAACACGTTAGTGGTAAAATAACAGCTATTTCAGGAAATAATCAATTTTCCAATAATGATCAAATAATGTCATGATAACACTGCTGCTCTGATGAAGACTCTGAGCTCTGACCACGATTTAGATTTTATATTAACCCTAATTTGACGATAGTGAAATATTTTCTTACATCTGTCAGAGCAGGTCATACACAGAAGTTATTACTGACTACATTATGTAACATAATGTGCATAGGGGCCTGTGGTGTAGCAGGCAGGGGGAGGGGAGGGTCCTAATTATGAACAAACACTCTTTTCTTTTTTGCTCCACAAAAATAGATCGTATTTCTCCCCAAATAAACCTCGACACCACAGAATGGGTTGTGTGTCGAAGCAGTGACCTTTACAACAATAGAACATGTAAACAGACATTTAAACTCAAAGTGGATTAACCCAGATCCAGGACCAAAGATATACTGTGCAAGACAAAGTAAGAGACTTTTATTTATTTATATTGGTGTAATATATCTTCTAACCCCTGGCTACAGATCAGCCTTTGAGTGAAGAAACAAACTGGCAGCATTTTTGATTTTGTCAGGTTTGTAACTTGTATAGAGAAGACCTTTGTCAGTCAAAGTAATTCATATTTTATATTACTTTCCAACTACCAGAAGTTGTTTTCAGAAGTCAGATTAAAGGGGATATGTGCGAGTTTTCTCTTCCACCGAACATGGTTTCTTGTCGGGAGCAGGTGGAGGTGATTGTCACTTGACAACAGTTCAACCATCGTTGTTTTTTTAATAAAAGAGGTTGTAATACGTCCTGTGAGCAGGGCAGACTGGAGGCTACAGTGGGTCGCTATTGGAAAGAAACGAGACGGGCATGGGCTAGCTCGTTAGCATGCTAACATCAGTAGAAGAAAAGACGTGATAGAGACGAGAGATAACATTGGTGTTGCTTTCAACAAGAGACTTGTGGTGAGTAAAGGAATGAAGTGTGATGCTGAACTCTCGTTTCTTCTAGATTGGTAAGTAAAGAGCTGTTAATGCTAATGCTGGCTATGTAGAAATAGCAAAACTTGCATAGCTTTTCCAACTAGTCCTGTGAAACAATGAAATGCTCAGGAACTACAACTAATTCTGCTCTAATAAGTGACATTTATAATCCCAATAATTACATTTGCAACATTTAGCTAGCATTCTTATGTTGAGCAATCTGGATAAGACAGAGACTGAACTGATTCTGGTTTTAAGACACATGTCTGTTGCAGGTATCCGACCACAGCCTGCCTCAGTACAGATTAAAGACCGGGTTTCCTGCCAGGGTTAGCTGAGGTGGTGAG
This sequence comes from Seriola aureovittata, assembly GCF_021018895.1. Classification (NCBI taxonomy): domain Eukaryota; kingdom Metazoa; phylum Chordata; class Actinopteri; order Carangiformes; family Carangidae; genus Seriola; species Seriola aureovittata. The sequence goes on from NC_079379.1 coordinate 3,399,062, forward strand.
CAGCAGTCAGCAGATCATTTTACTTACTAAGTGATGGTCTGAACACTACCCTCAGTGTATTTGAGTTTTTTCTTTTAAGTTTTTATAATAAAGTTCATTAATGTCTTCTGACGTTAGCAGAGGATGTCGTTAATTCTCTCTGCTGAAGAGAAGCCTGATAAAACGCCACATGTAATTAGACAGTGAAATAGCAGCATTTTTATTTGACTGCATTAGAAACATTACTTTTACACAGAGCTGTAAATGCTCTCCTTCCATCATAAATTTAAATGTGTGGTCTGGTGTAATTCATTCAAAGCACCAGTCAAATTAAATGTATAACATGTTTAGAAGCTCTGAAAATTTATTGTGCAATAAGATGCCATTAAACTAGTTAACTATATTTACTGTTTCCAAAGACAGAAGTGATACAAAGTCCACCGTTGGTAATGATGGAGCAGAGAAAGACGGGGAGAAACAAGGGATCTGTAGAATGTTCTGAAAGGGAAAAGAAAGAAAGAGATGATTCTGCAACTGAAGGCGATTCAGAGAGAGCTTCATTTAATCCTCGAGAACAGAGAAAGAAACCAAGAGAGGAACTGGACAGACCGCAGGTAAAAGTACAAAACAAAAGGAAAAAATCCTAAAAAGCAAAATTGCAGAGGAAATATACATCAAAAAGAGAGGGTGAATTATTTTAGATTAGAAAACTGAAAACTCTCTGCTGATAGTTCTGAAACTGCAGATCAGACTGCAGCGGGGTCCTCAGATCATTACATCAAGTTACACACACTGAAATGACCACATTGTACACACACACGCCAGACAACCCCTGTTTGCTATCCTGCTCACACACACACACACACACACACACACACACACACACACACACACACACACACACAAATAGGGATCAAAGGTCAGACTAGACGTCGTGTCTGATGTGAGGGGTCAAGTTATCTGATGCCTGAAGAGATGTTTCCTAAAAAGACTGATTTGATCTCACTCCTTCGCTCCAGGGTGCCACTTAAAAACCAACTCAGTTTAGTGCAGAACAAACCCAAACATCATCAATCAGCTGATAACACTCGGCCTCAGGCAACAGGCCAGTCTCATGAGCATTACTATGATACTTCTACTTTCTAATAAAACTTTAAAAACTCATTTCAGTCTCTAAACCATTTAATCAAAAGGAGTTCTGGTTCAAAGAGAACTTAGGCCGGGGGTCTGCAAGTAAGTTTCACCTCAGGCCAATTGTTTTCTAATCCATTAGCTGGTGGGCCAGAACATAATCAAAGGCTAATTTAAGAAATTGATTGAAAAAAAAAAAAAAAAAAAAAAAAAAAAATGCAACTGGAATTTGCTGCATTACTGTTCACATGTTAATACCACACATTGTGTCTCGGAGAGTTCAGAGGTCTGTCAAGTGAGCAACAGAATCTTTTGAACTCTGCTCCCAACTTTTCAGAATAAGAGCTCTCAGTAGCTTGAAATAAAGCATTATAGTCCAATGTTGTAAAATTAAAAAAACTCTGGTTATCAGGGGGCCAGATATTATTGCTGGAAGGCCTACTTTGGCCCATGGGTCGCCAGTTGCCGATCATTCAACAGACTATTACTCAACCAGGATTTCTTGTTGGCATTTTGTAGCAAATGTGGGTCACCATAAACCAAAGAAATGAAAACATTAGTCTTCATGGGGAAAGGTCAGGCAAATTATTTCACACAGTAAAAACCATATACTGTCCTAATATACCATATACTGTGGCTATTGCTAATTCCATCACGCCTTGATCACAAGGTCAGATGCTTCAGGACCTGACTGGCTGCAGTGTGGTCAGCAGGATGGGACATGTTGATGAGGATGTCCTCTTGTTTAAACCTTCACCATTAACATTTATGCACATGTCAGGTATTTATCCGACACTGTTCTAAAGCTGAGGACTTTCCTCATGTATGTACCATCTCTGTGACAACAATGCAGTGAGTCATGGTTAGCTACTGTGCCACATGTGATGACAAGGGGTGTGTGTTCTTGAAATGTAAATGTAAAGTAGGTGTGGAAGCACTGGTTTACATATCATGTAATCAGATAATCAGGCTGCAGAACAAGCCGTTCATACGAGACAAGAAAGTGGACGAGTGAGCAACTGAGGACAGAAACACATCATGAGCAGACAGACTGGAAGCCGATAAAGGTTGTGGACGGACAGGTAAGCTAACACACTACACAGTATATGAGTGTGTCTTTTCTTCATACTAGCATCCAGGTATGTCCTGTATAAAAGCAGACATGTTTAATATGCTAGAAAACAGTACAGGACGAGCCACAACTGTAGCTGTATCTGTCTCTGGATGTCTGAGCCCTGCTGCAGGTGGTGTGGTTACTCACCGACTCCCACTATTATACTTCTATACCACTAACTACATCTACCCTCAATCTTATTAGGGCTGCACGATATGCAAAAGAATTCATTCAAATCATTTTAAACTTAAATGCAAAACTAATCTAATCATTAGTCACTTAAATTTATTCACAGATTATATTGTAAATTTTATTTTATCTGCTATTTTTTTATCTTTTTCGTTTGTTTTTGTTTACTATTATTCTAGCTTTTTAAATCTATTTTATTGTATCGTATCATCAGCTTTCTCACTTGATTTGTCCTTTTTTTAGCTCATCAGTCTGAAGCTCTTTGAACTGCACTAACCTGTATGAAAAGTGCTGTACAAATAAAATTTGATTGATTGATTTTCTGTGAAAAAAAAATATAAAAATGATGGTGATGTGTAGCACCACAACACTTACGATCCACAATCCAATCCACAACGACGTGACACATTTTACCTTTATCAAAAAAATTGCAGCTCCTGCAATTTGGATATTGAACTTGACCATATTGCAATTGTGATTATATTTTGATTATTTGTGCAGGCTTATTTCTTATTAATCAATATGTCCTCAGTTTCCAGAAATATTTTTGCACACCAAGAACAGGAGCACAGTCATAGAGACACCTTCCATATTGCTGCTGTTTTTACATCTGTATGCCTGTTATTGTTTAAGGGTTACCATGACATCCAATAGTTTAGTTTGTTATTTGTTTTCATTTCCTGTCCTGTGACTGTGGTTCAGAGGTTTTGGTATTGCTAACAGTCTGTAAGCTGCCACGCAACTGTGGGGGAAAACACTGACACCAATTACAACTCATAACACTGACTTTCTAACGGAGACAGAAACCACCACCACTGAACATGTCACGCAACCCTTTTAACTCACAGCCTATTGATGCCACTGGAGTATGAACTACTGTACATATATGGCTGAATAAAAATTATTACAGGCTCCCATTCACCCACAGAGTGACCTGATTTCACAGAACCACAAGATGTGCAGACACACATTAAAAAAAAAGAAAAAAAAAAAAAGGACAGTTTGTGCTTACCCCCGCGCTAATTCAATATTCATAACTTTATTTAAAAATACCCACACTTTCAGGAAACAGAGGGCAGAGGCTGACTGCCATCTGGCTTCTGACAAGAAAACAGCTTCAGATTAAATGTCCTGATGTTCACTTCAAAAGGAGCCAACGCAGAAAAATATCAAAATCAAATTTGGGGCCAAATTAAATTCTGCTGATTTATGGTGATGGGTGTGTTAAGCATTTGTATTATCAAGTGGTCAATCATCCTCCCCTCAGCCTCCTGGTCTGATCCTGATCTGTCTTGCAAGACTATACCTTCCTTTGTCTCTTGTGAACATCATGCAAAGTTAATGACTCAAGTGCAATAGCGAGGCACAACCAGAGGAACAACGGAGAGCAGCACACAACTCTTTACGTCCAGTCGTATTAACACGACAAATCAGTTTGACAAAGCTTTACTTTAAAATCTGCCAGATGCTTTTTTGCTGTCATAAATTGCGTGGGCAGGTAGTGGCTGAAATGCAGAGAGAAATTGAGAGTGAGAAAATTTCATCACAGGCACCTTCAAGATCAGCTAACCCTGCCAAAATGCCTGGATGTGATGATACTGTCAGTTTCTAAACAATAAAATGTATCAAAATATGCATTTAACACTCTGTTTTAGAAGTGAACGGATAGTGCTGCAGTAGAGATTACTGTTTTAAAAAAAGCAGAATCGTGACATAAGACAAACAACAACATTGTTATGTAGCATGTAGTCACACAAACAAGTCATGGCTCCTTCAGCATCTTCAAATCGTCTCCTTCAGTCAGATTAGATTGTTTGCTGTGTTGAATCTCATCAGTCACTCAGTACATTAAGTCAGGTGTGTTATTCTTACAATACAACTCTCTTCTTCTGCAAATGGTATTTTCGCGTATTCAGAGAGAAAGCGCAGAGTCAGCAGTTGTTGCAAAAGAGTTCGCTGATGACTGACAGATGCTGCAGTCAGCTCCAGCTGCCATGAGGCCGAGCTCCTGCACCATTATATACAGCATTAACAAAACCCTGCTTTCCGAGGGAAGACCAGGAAGTGGGTGAAAGTTAAGAAGGAGGAAACAGGAGTGTGTGTGTGTGAATACATGCTGTGATAAGACGGAAAAAAAAGAAAAACAGCAAAGAGGCAGAAAATGATTTGATTGACTTTTCCTTCTTCTAGGGGTTGGATGGGAAACTGGCTTGTTTATATAGAAATACAATTTCCTGATTCACAGTGTTGATGTTCTTGTTATATACCAAAATATAAATAAAGCGATAAAAAAAAGTCTTTCTGCACCTTCAACAACTTCTCACTTTACTGCTTTACTCGTTCTGACTTGCTCCGGCACGGCGGCTCGCTTCCATCAGATGCTTGTCTCAGCCCGGGGCTAGAACCATGTTCCATGCCCGCCAAAAATATACGTTAAAGCAATTAAATTAATATCGTAAACATGTAACAACTAGTGGAGTAGGAAAACCTTTGGTTGGGGGCAGCCCTGAAAGTATGAAAATGTGATGCTATCTGATTTCATCAAATTGAGTATGTGCGTGTTAAGAAAGAGCCAACGTGACTTGAACACATTTATCAGCTCATCAGGAGAGACTAACATGGGCTGCGTCCAGCAGACTGACACAAAGCAGAGGACTGTTCAGTAACCCGCTGGAGTCGACAAACATTAGGACTAAATGAGAAACAGAACCAGAGCTCTCAGGAGACCAGCTGTGGATGCAGCAGTTTAGAGAGAGAAGACTGTTCACATGCATTCTTAGGTTTCTCTGCTTTTTAAGGCTTTTATGCAAAAGTACAATGATAATAATCTACAAAAGGTGAGAATATATTCTCAGTCCAGGTTAAAGTTTTGACAGGGGTGAGGTTAGGGTAAGAGATACACAGGTATATGCAAGTTTAATGAATGTCCTGACAACAAGTTATTAAAGTGTGCATTCACGAGAGTGTGTGAAGCTTGTCTCCTGTTCCTACTCCAGACTTCATGCTGCCGCTTTAAGACCAGAAGAACAAAACAGTCCCAACTTCTTCCCTCCATCATGTTTGTTATTTCAGGAATGTTCTCCAGCCTCACACTTACCCTGTTCTGCTGTGTCACTGTTGGCTGGCATGTATGGAGGCATAGGAGTGCCATAAAAAAAAAAAAAAAAAAGAAGAAGAAAAAATCTGTAAAAGACCCGGAGAATAAATGTGGAAATATAAACAGGAATAAATAAGTAAATTAAAAAATGTGGAAATATATTGAGGGAATATATAAAAAAATAAAAACTATGCTTTTCCCCCCCATTGATTTTGCTTTTCCTTGAAGAGCCAAGCTGTCAATCAAGTGGCTTTGGGCGGGTTTTTCCTGCCAAGGCTGATCAGTCGTTTTCTGCACACATGAATTCAGCTTTGACAGGAGCTAAGGGAAAAGCAAAAGCAATAGAGGAAAAGATTTTTTTTTTTATTCTTTTATTTATTTGTCTTTATATTTCCAAATTTTCTTATTTACTTTTTTATTCCTGCTTTTGTTTCCACATTTATTTTCTTTTACTTTTATAGATTAATTATTTTTTATGTCACTCCTTTGACTCCACAGACACAAACACACACTCAAGGAATTTTTCCAAACATGCAGAGATACCCAAACCCTCTCAGGAATTTATATGACAGTAAATGTGTGTTATGTGAGTGTGTATAACTGTATGTTAACACTAAAATAAACAGAGATCATGACCTAATTATGTACTTTACTCAAAGAAAGTTACTAATCAAGCTCTAAAGCACACAATCATTACACTGTCACACACTGACAGAAGAGCCTTCAGCTACAATGTAAAGCTGCATAGTGATAGCTGTTGTCTCCTCAGGGTGTCGTTCACCAACAATAAGGGCCATAATATCTTCTCTCCCTCGTCCTGTTTGACTAGTAGGACTTGAAACTACATTTACTTGTTTGGCGCCAAAGTTATTACCACGTGCAACACTTTGTTCTTAAATCAGATACTGAAGTGTTAGACTTCATAACCATGATGAAGCGGATTACAGTACAATCTATTTTTATTAGTGTTGTTTTCCCTCAGTTAACAGTTTTATTTTCCTCCATCATTACAGCGACAACACATTTGTTTGTTTCCTCTCGGCAGTCTAAATCCAGCTTCACAAATCCATTTACTGTTTCCTTTGCTGAGCAGCAGCCAGTCAGGGCATCCACAGCATGTCTCGTTAAATGTCTGACAAGGTCAATAATAACTTCAGCCAACAATGTGACGGGTATAACCGACTTAGGAAATCAAGTCTGGAGCATTATCACGGGCAAATAAACCACCAAACCAAATCATGATGACAAATTTAAAGGCAACTTGGTGTCATCATTACAAAAAAACTATACTGTGGTGAAGGTAAGCACCACACATCACATTGGGTCTATTTATTTTCAGATTTACTCTATTTAAAAAGATAGTTTTACTGTTTACTATTATGAAAAGTCTAATTGTTTTTGAACTATTAAGTTATCAGATCAATTCCATCAAAATTAAAGTTAAAATTCTACTTTTAGTAGCTAAGCTTAAGACAACAAGTGACCTATCTGCTCTCAACCCCCTTCCTCCTGTCTTCTGTCCCCTCCCCCTCCTCTTCTGAACCCTTTCACACCTTAAAGAGCTGGTGGCCATCATCCCTCTCTCCCTCCCTCCCTCCCTCCCTCCATCCATCCATCCATCCATCCATCCCCCTCGAGGAATGTTATTGTGTGATTAAACGCTCAGATTAAAAAAGAGGAGAAGAAGCAGAGTGAGGGAACGTCGGACTAGGACGGGAGGAGGGACCGAGGGAGGGATGAGGATTAGCCAAACAGGGGTGACAGACGGGAAATCCGGGAGACCTGCTAAGGTGGAGGAGGGCAGAAGAGCTGCACCCTCCCCCTTCTCTACCCCTCTTTTATTATCCCTCCTTCTCTGGGCAGTGGCATGTTTTAAAATGCCACATTAGCCTTTGTTTTTAAACCAAAACCAACATAAACATCTTATTTATGTTCTGAATGTAATTTTCTAGCTTTGTCTATTTCCTCTTCATTGTTTTTCTTTTTAAGGAGACGGCTGACTTAAATTCCATACATATACATCTTTGAGAAAAGATGATAACTGTAAGAAAACTGTAAGACTGAGAAAAACTGGAGAAAGCAGAATGCAGAGAGACCCAGAAAATAAATGTCAATAAAAAAGAGAAAACGTGAATGAAACTCTGGGTCGAATGTTAGCGGGAAGGGAGAAGAATAAAGAGTGTGTCTGTGCTGGCTGTCAAACAGAGTGGGGGTCTCTTTGTGGGTGAGGTCTGGTGATTAAAGGGAGCAAAGACCCTCTGACAGATGGAGCAGGTCACAGAGAGTGGGACGTGCCAGGTCTCACACACCCTGACATACTTAGCCACACCACAAAATCATGTGTGTGCATTTACACACACAATCATACACATACAGGCAAAGTGTATATCCCTCGAGCCAGGCATGCAGGCCTGCATGTGCACACACACACACAGCATGTAGCTGCATGAAAAACTGCTATTGTTAGATTATTAGAGAGCGACTGACACCCACACACACACACACACACACACACACACACACACACACACACACACACACACACACACACACACACACACACACACGCAAGTCAATACCAACAATTGATCCATCAACAACATATTAAGACTTTCCCTTCAAACATACACACACACAATCATTCAGTACAGGTCAGTATCTGTCCTGTCACCTCAGTTAGTCCAGGTTCCCTTACTCGCTCTCTCTATAAATATATATATATACACATGTGTATATATGCAGGATGGTATATACTGTATTTATAGAAATATGTGTGTGTGTGTGTGTGTGTGTGTGTGTGTGTGTGTGTGTGTGTGTGTGTGTACATATATTTGAATGAGCCATGAGCCCTGGTTGTGTGTGTCTATATATGTATGGTTGTGTATGCATGTATGTATGTATATATACACACACACACACACAATCCTCAGACACTATTACTATCACAGAGTTAACAATCAGAAACAATAGTCTGGCATTTAAACCGATAAAATGCCAATCAAAGAGCATCTTGCTTCCATATTTTCAAAGATTTCCTGTTGAAAATAGCACATGTTGGTCAAAAGCATTTGAAGGCTTTATATCCTGTTTGAACAGTTTGTCAGATTAACTGTTTTATCTGAAGGAAGGAAGTCAAATTTAGAATTGAGCAATAGTCTGTGACGGCTGTATTAGTTGAAATTTTCATGTGCTAAAGTGATCGCCCTCATCAAGAGTTCAGAATTAAATTTCCATTCTGCTCCACCAGGAGAATGAACCGTTAGTCTGAAGACCCTGAAATTATTCTAGCCTCTCGCCCAGCATCTCATCTCTTTGACAATACCTATTGATCGGACACTGTCAGGCCCCGGAGCAATCAGGTCTCATCTCCGACTTCAAACTGTGCGAGATTAACTCTTCGACCCAACACACACACACACACACACACACACACCAAAATCAATACACTTCTGATCTCATCCTAGACAGGATATGAATAGCAAATAAGAGCATGTCCCTAATGAGGTCAGTGTGGTCATAATGTTCATGTGGTCGATGCTAATAAAGTTCTATTAAGATGTTCTTAATATTTGTGTCGATGTGAATATTCAGTGCATGAGCTTAAACTAAGTAAATGCATTAATCAAATCAATCACTGGTTGATGAACAGGAATTTTCAGAATGATCATCTGTAATCTTAAAAGGGGCGGGGCATATACTGAATGGCAGCTGATTAGCTGAATCCAAATAAGACAATGCGCTCTCACACACACACACACACACACACACACACACACACACACACACACACACACACAATGATATTCATGCTTACACAGACATCCTTGCCTGCAGGGTGGTAATTTTAGAGTTTCTCAATTAGGAGCAAAGCCTGTTAAGAGAAGTAGCTGTAGCTGTAAGAGATTAACAGCAGCTCTGACTACTGACCTAGTAAACATAGAGAGAGGGAGAAAATGAGAGAGGGATGATAAAAAAGAAAAAGATAAACTCCACATGGAGGAAAGGAGAGGAAAAGAGAGAAAAAACAAGGCTGAGATGAAGATAACCAAACATGGGGATAAGAGGGACGTGAACATTATCAAACATGACAAATATGAAAAACAAAAACCTGCCTCCACATCCTGCATGAATGAACAGAGGGAATGCGAAAAGGAAAAGAGGGAAGGAGAGAGGAGTGTGTCATGAGCAGAGTATGATGGGGGTCAGGACAGATAAAAATAGGATGATGAATCAGAAGTCTTAATACTCATAAGACCACACAGCTGGTACTGTAGTGGGTCAGGAGGGGGACAGACAACATTAGCACCTACAGCAGCCTGTAGGCAGAAAACATTACCAGTGTGTTACTGCAGTGAGAGCCTCAGGAACTATTTGGCTACTCTGACTTAATTATTTCACCTATTAAAAGCAGCAATTCTCTAATAAGCAAAGATGGATTTTTAATGTTTTGGCTGGAACATTACTGAAGCTGAACAGGTGAAAATAATGACTCAAATAAAACTATAAAAGCAAATGCTAACAGTAAAGCCACTGACATTATTTAGAAAGAATCTGGCAGAGCTTTATAACCCCTTTAAAAGAGGCTAGTTACCTCTTTGGGAGCCATGATTTAAGAGGCCCTATCGGAAACACTAATAAAATTCTCATGTTATTATTCACACCACCTTAAAAATCCCTCATGTTCTCTGAAGAGGTGGGAGGAGGCGAAGGAGGAGGACTTTAGTGCTGACACAAAAAAGACAAGAAGCTTAAAGGGGGATTGTTGGGATTTTTCAACAGCTCTGCGCTAAAAAGTCAGACACTTAAAATACTGCAACCTGATTATAGCAATAGTGAGGGAGGTTCAGTGTTTTCAGGTGCAGCTCCGATTACCACGATGTTGGAACATTACAGCAGAGAGTGAGAAGACAGATTCAACTGTAGTAATACGGCTCAATTTACTGCTTATTATCATGACGGCATCTGTTAGATAGTCATATTACATCTCTCTAAAAGACAATCAGCTTTATATTCATCCAAAAATCCAATCAAAGGCCACACTTCCTACTACTCCATGATGTCAGTGCCACGCTGAATTACATAAGAACCACAGTGAACCCCCCCGTAAGAGTGGCATCAGTGGTAGTGACCTGACGCTGGACACATGTGAGGGAATGGACCAGTCCACTGTGACGGGGGTGTGCTGGTTCCTTGCCACGGCGTTGGTGTAGTAAAGTGGATGAATGGGATTAGGACTCGGCGCCTGCTGGGGGGGCTGCCTGTATGACGTCCCGCCAGGATGGACCAGATTAGCGTCACAGCCTGATTTGAATAGCAAATCCTCACACCACCTCGCACGCACGAGCGCACACACACACACATACACACACACACACACGGACAGACACACACACAGACAGACACACAAACAAACACATAAACAGAAGCCTTATGGAGTGTGGAGTGTAAGAAGGTCCCTGAGAAAAGGCATCAGACTACAACAGAGAAAATGGTCTTAACAGTCTTATGTACTTCTATTGTTTTAACCCTAATTATTGTTTTACATATTTTATTGCCTCTTTTCACTTACTGTCAGATCTTTTTACATAATGTTGATTTGAGATGTTTTTATTTATACTGTTCTGCTCTTTTTATTACACCCAGGTACTTTGGATTTTTCTTTTATTTGGTTTCACTTTTTTCTTGCAGAGCACTTTGTAACTGTTGATGTAGAAGTGTATGAAGTGCTATATCAGTAAAGTTATTATTATCTTTATCATGTGAGACAAAAGCAAGAAATGTCCATCACAAGTTGCCTGTTGCTCAAAGCCACGTCTAGAAGTAATTTTTGTCCGGACTAAAGTCCAAAAGTCAAAGATATTAATTTATCTGTTGTAATATTCTGTTGTAAAATAAAGCAACTTTCTCAAATTTGAAAAGCAGGAGTCAGTGAATAATTTTTGCCTGATAAATCATTCATCATCAAATTATTGTGGATTAATTTTCGGTCAGTCAGTTTGGAAAAGAATCCAGTAGTTCCCAGCCTTTTCCAGCTGTGGCTCCTTAATATAAACTACTGTTTACTGATGTTCCAGTTAGTCACAAGAAATTAAGTAAAAATGAGGAGAATGACACTGAACTACTATTGAAGTAGAAGGCAGGTTGTGAGTGTGTCGAGCCGAAAAAAGTAAAAATTACAAAATAAAAATTATTTAATACAGAATCTGAATTATTTTGCCTTTGTTTTGTTTTCTTATTTATCTATTTTATCCTTTCATATATTATTGAAGTTGTCAAGCCTAATTGATATTGTAATTTTGTGTATTTGGTTTTTTTAGTGTGACTTGTTTGTGTTGGGTTTGATCTGTGTTTATCGTTTTGTCTTCTTGTTATTTAAGTCATTTTTTGGGTCAAAAAAAAAAAAAACATCCAAAAAATATATCTATATTTCCCTTATAACCCTTTGCAGGGTTAGGAACCACTAGAACGATCTACTAGCTGTTTGAGTAGGGGAGTAAATATGTTAGTGATTTATGTGTGATACTTATAGATTTGAATACACACACCCCTCCACATTAACTCTTTTGAAAGCATCCACCTTCCTTGCTGTGTTTCCTCTGTGTGTGTGTGTGTGTGTGTGTGTGTGTGTGTGTGAGTGCAGTGTGTACCTGTGTGTGTGTAAGTGTGTGTAACCCAGTGTCCCACAGTGAGTGTGCAGTCAGCTGAGAGTCACAGGCTGAAGGAATTGGAGCAGATTAAAAGTCACCCTGTGTCTCTCGCAGTCACAAGTCGGGGTCGACACTCACAGCCACTCAGCGCATCCTTTCATCTCACGAGATTTAAGAGCCGAACACTGTCAGTCACGTCCAATCGAACGACAGTTCACACAGTTATTAGGAGCTTGGAGAAAAAAAGAGTGTGTGTGTGTATCTACAGTATACATGCATCACCTCTTCAGCCATGGATACTTGAATAGTAAGTTCACCTAAACAAGACTGAAAAACTGTATTAGTGAAAAGATCTTGAACTGGAAATTCATTATCTGACCCTGGATTCAAATGAACATGTACAGGCTCTGCCATTTTAATTTGAAACACTCTACAGTATCTTGACAATGAGCTGAGAAGAAGCAAGTTAATATTTCAATGAAAATTCATATCAGCCAACTCCTACCTCCTGCAGCCATCACTCTCTGTCCCTGTGCTTTTTGTTGCATAGTAACTTTTCCTCATATTTCAACAACTCAGCATGACTCAAAAACAATGAAAAACTCACACACACACACACACACACACACACACACACACACACACACACACACACACACACACACATAAAAGAAAGATAAGCAGACTAAACTGATTTAAAAGAAAGAAAGAAGAAGCAAATATATCATCTGTTACACTGCCATATATCAATATTTGTCCCACTTTTCCATTTTGTTTTTATTCACCTGTATATGTCTGTGCATGTCCCAAAACCTGATAAGGTTTTATGCATCAAGTTTTGAGCTGTGTGAAATTCCTTACAGGCAGCCACACAGAATAAAAGATATTAAATAACTACATACCTACATGTAATTAAAGCATTATTTAAACATGTGGACAGTGTGATTCACACCACTGTCCCTCCTATAGCATCCTCTCCTCCATCTCAGCAGGATACAGACTGACTGAATGTCATCTATGTGAATGACAGGATGATGGAGAGACAAGAGGAGGTATAGATTTACCTTCCTCGGCCAGCAGCAGCTTCCTGCGTTCATTAGAAAATTAACTTTGAGGAGATGGGCTGAGGAGGTGAGGGAGTTGATGATTAAGAACAAAATGAACCAGGCTAATGGATATGAACAAGCAGAGACGAGGAGATGTATAAAAAAAAAAAAAAAAAAAAAAGGGAGGTAATGAAAATAAATCTGGAGGGAGAGAAAAAGGGAAGAGGGTGAGAAATGAAGGAGAGTCAGAGGATGAGATCAATCTTGAAAGACAGAATTGGCGTTAGAGGCTTAGCTTTGCCTCATTCACTCACTCTGGGACAGAAAAAAACACGAGCTAATCTGTGAATTAACAACCAAAGAATATTTCAGCTTTTCCCAAAAGGCCAAAAACTGACTCTTATTGTGGAGGAGGGAAGGTGACACAGAGAGAGGATACAGTATACCCTTCATACAGATGATGACCTATAGGGGACAGAGCTGTAAGACCTAGGGTGTGTGTGTGTGTGTGTGTGTGTGTGTTCCCTCCAATTGCAGCAGTGTGCAATCGATGCAGGCAGCAGACTAACCACTGTCCCCTATATTGCTTGTAGAGCAGCGCCCATGATTAATTCATTAACTGTTTCTCTCCATCTCTCTCCCCTATCTTACTTCATCTTGACAGCCCTGCTGCATTTACATCCCTCATACACACCCACACGCAGACACACACACACACACAAGCAAAAAATAAGGATGACATCTCTATTCAAGACTACATTCACAATAATTGAAGACACTGTTAGTGTGTGAAAACAAAGTGCGTCAACACAAGTGTTTTAAAGTTGTTTTTGTAAAGACATCTGTCCACACTGCAACACAACCAAGACAAAATCTCTGACAGCAAAACTGCACAACATCTGGTGAGGAGTGGGACAGACATGATGCAGTCACTCTGCTGTGTCTCAGCTGGTTTAACCTCTGCAGCATCTCCTCCCTCTCATGATTTTGTTGTTCTCATTAATATATTTTCCTGTTTTTAACTCGTCAAACTGAACGAGCAGTAAAAAGCTATTTGTTCACTGCTTATAGATGCCACTTATTAACCCTACACAGCGATTCCTTCACTGCTGAACTGTGCAGCTGATCAAATCACAACATAATCATCACCACAGGTTAATGACAACAGCTGTAGAGCTGCAAGGATTGGTCAATTAAACAAACACAGAAAATTTTTCAATTAATGGTTTCAAATATTCTCTGTTTCAGCTTATTAAATGTGAGGATTTGTTGCTTCTCTTTGTCATAAATGACACAAAACTGAATCTCATTGGCAACTGTAGGTCGCATAAAACAAAAACTCATCATGAATAATCAACTGAAATTATAGCATTTTTCAGTATTTTCTTACATTTTACACAAAAATCTATAAAATATTTTGCAAATTAATCAATAGTGAAAATTTGTTTGATTAGTTTCAGCTGTAAACTGTGCAGTAAGATTTATTGAGATTTCACAGAGTCGGTTAGAGGCAACAGAAAGCTGGCTTCCCATCCTAAAATGCAAACACAAGCATTTTCAAATGTATCCGCACTGTTTTTACACAGCAGTTCTTTTTTTAGAAAAATATACTGTCTAAAAAATGCTGGCTTAGTGTAAGGAAGATGTCTTTTCAAATTTAGCCAGATTAATGTGGACATAATTCAACTGTGTGACTGTGTGTGTGTGTGTGTGTGCGTGTCTGTGACAGAGGTCACAGTAACAACAGTGTGTTCCTCCTGTTTCTGGAGAATTATTATTGACTGAAGTCAAGGCGCAGCTCCAAGAATCCTGCAGAGCATCCACACACACACATACACAGTGATATCATGCATGGCAACATCTACTGATAATCTTGACCTATTTTTTCCTTCCTATAAATGAATGCGCACACACACACACACACACACACACACACACACACACACACACACAGCCAGAGATTCCTCCCCCTTTTTCAGCGATTACATTCAACATCCAGGAAGCACCGGCAGAGACGGGACAAACAGTCCTCTGCTTCCTCCGCTGTATCACAGCAAACTCACCAAACGCCACACAACACTCAAAATCAGTTTAAAAGATGTTTCTCGGCCACACAGCCTTAACTGTTACGGTCTGTCGTGAATACAGGCCCTGTGAGCTGCTGAGAGAAGAGAGGGTCACTGTTACCACACACACACATTTATATGTTGGAGCAAATATTTCACACTTGTTGGCTGCAGCCCTCACGACCATTCAGCTGGGTTTTCTCCCCTGACACACACACACGCACAAACACAATGAAGCTCATTGATTACTTTCCTAAAAATCAGCTGGGTGCTGGTTATGCAAGAACCCTGAGGGCTACAGAGAGAACTGCTGCGAACAGTAACGGGGTAAAAAGAGGGTAAAAAGAGAGGGTGGGGCAGCATGGAGGAAAGGGGGAGGGGAGGAATCACATTGACAGATTTACTGCATATGAAGCTAAAATGTGGAGAATGCAGGACACCAGTACCAGACAGATCTGATTCAGTGCAGTGTTTTTCTGTTCAGCTGGGCGTCATAGTAACTGAATTATTTTTCTGTTTGCTCCCTCTTTTATTTTACATGTGTTCACTGTAAACGTCTGCTACTATAAAAATGAGCACTAAACGACACCCTCCCCCTTTCTGTAATTGTGTGTGATGCTCTGAGGGAGTAGTATGCCTCTTCCTTTATCTCATACTTTTGCTGTCAGTGATATGGAAATTAAAATGACTGTTCTGGATATTTTTCCCCTGGAGTTGAATTTAACCCTCTGAGGTCTACGTGCATTTTACCTTTACTGATGTTGGTGAATTGTTTTGGTGCTTGAAATGGGTTTACCAAAGTCTATAGGATGATAATTGTGCGATATATGAGTACAATAGTTGATAAATGGAAAATAAAATGAAATTCTGTAATATTACTGAGTCGAACAAAAATTTCAGAGGCTCTGACACACGTATGATCTCACAAGAATATGTAAGGGGAAGTGGAGAGTCTACAGATTCTAACAAAGTTTAAACCATGTTTCTACACCGTATTATCACAAACATATTAGAAACATTCACTTCCTTTCCATTTAACTAATGAGCTTCTTTTAGTATTAAAATGATGTATTTTAAACGTTCGCTCTGATGCTCTATATTACTTCTTTGAGACTCTCTAGTGTCCATTTTTAATGCATTAATAACAAGCAATTTTTAGCTCAGCAGGGTGGAGGGGCCTCCCAGCATAGCCCAGAGCCCTGGGAGCGTTTGATTTCCCTGACACTGACACCCCCTTCTCGTTCTCTCTCTCTCTCTCTCTATGAGCAGCAGTGCAGGCGTTCTAGCTCGGTCGGCATTTGGTTTTCCCTGCTGCCGCTCTGACAGCGTTTGGTTTTCCTGCCGACAGAGTCAGGTGCCTCTGGAGGCTGTGACTAAACAGGAAGTAACGCGGGGAAGACGGGAAAACAAGGAGGGGAGGAGGGAGGGATAGGGACAGAGCTCAATAATTGGAAGGTAATGAAATAAAGCAAGTGAGAATGTGAAGACAACGGAGACGGCAAGAGAAGGAAAAAAAAAATCAATACTGAGAAAGGACAGAGGGTCAGAGAAGACAGAGAAGGGCAAATGAAACAGCAGTAAAGAGATCATTAATATTACAAGTTTCATTACAAAATGCCATATCCAACATATTATTAAAAGCTTTTAACTACAACAAAGTAACTGATGATCTGGAAACTAACTGAGGACCTATGTCTCAAAAAAGTAACTGTTCTGCATCTACTCAGTCATATAATGACTGATGAAAAAAGTCTTGAGCACAGACTCAGGGTGTGATCTGAGAGACAAACACAGAGATTGTGCTAGAGGACGGAGAGGAATGATTGTGGAGAGATAAAGGAGGAGGAGGAGGAGAGAGGTGTTCTTGCGGGCAGAGATCTACTGTGAGAGGAGAGCAGGAGCAAGGGAGCTGGAAGGGAAAAACTAGGCCACGTGGAAAAATCCAGCTGTAATGATCCAACTCTGGGACCAGCCAATAGCTCGCATGTCTGCCTGCCCCTCTCCTCCCTCAGTGTCTACCTTCATCTCTTTCACCCTGCAGTTACATCTTTCACTTCTCTCTCATATTCACTTAAGTTGATTTGTCTTCTATTTTACATCCTGCTTCTTTATACTTCCTGTCTCTTCCTCTCCTGTGACTACAGCTCTCCATCTCTGTATTTCTAACTCCTTTTCAGTGTTTTCATCCTCTCCCTCTTCATTAATGTTTCCTTTTTTTCCTCCAGCATGAGATTAATTAGCCAATAACCAGTTAGAGAGGTGAAAAATTATTTTCCAAACTTTGCCCACCATCTAATATCGACATTTCGAGGTCTAATTTTTCCACTAATGGGGTCACATTGGTCCAGAAGTGTGATGTTTCTCAGGCAGAGGCACAAAGACAGGAAACATGACAGGGAGGCAGCTGAGTTAAAGATGGCACATTCAAAGCAGCAACAGATGCACTTTAATAGGATTCATGAGATTGCTGGAGGAGCACGGGCGTCCTTTGTATGTCCGTGGCGTGTGGAGAATCGGAGAGGCAGGTACAAACACAAATCTGAAAAGACAGGAAGAGCTGGCCTGCACCGGCCTGCCACTTCCTGTAGTCCATGAAAACATGGGACATCAGCAAACACTCAACTCCAAACGCCTTCTGACACTGTGTGAACTTCCTGTGTCTCCCTCTGGGTCACTGACCTCTGAATGTGTGAGTGTTGGAGCATTGCAACATTTTTTCAGTATTATGGACTGAGTGACTGTGGACACATTTCCGCGAAAAATGCAGCATTAAGTTGCTGCAAATGCAAACTGAACATTTCCTGCTGCTGCAGCTTCACATTAAAAGAATTTAACTGGTGAAACACGAGTTGACTTTTATTATGAAATGCTGTGTTTGTGTTTGGATTATTGGTCAGGCTCTGGGGTATTGTGATGAGCATTTTCCAGATAAAACGATAAACATAAAATCTGTTCTTGTAATCTGCAGTTTGCACGGTGGCCCTGAGAGCTCAACTTAAGAAAACACATGCAAACAGACAAAAGACAAACAACTTGAGAAAACATTTTCATCAATTTGACATCACGTGCTGCAAATGCTCACAACAAAAACAAATACACGAACACGCTGCAAATACGCGCAGCACAACGGAAGTGTTTCCAGGGGATACAAAAAAGTGACGGACCTGGCTCAGGCGCACTTGTTCAACGCTTCCTGACTTTTGAAGGTATGAAGACGGCGAATCGGCTGCCTGTTAGTGGTGTTGGAAAGTGAGCTAAAGGTCAGTTTGTTTGGTTTATTATAACGTCACTTCCGCTGTGCTGCGTGTATTTGCAGCATGTTTGTGTATTTGGTTGTGTTGTGAGTATTTGCAGCATATGTGTTTGTGTTGTTGTTTGTGTTGTCTGTTTGTATGCGTTTTCTTAAGGTGCGTTGAGCTCTCAGAGCGTAAGTTTGACCTATAATGAAAATAAAAGGCCTTTGCAGCCAAATAGAGTGAAAGTCAGAGCTCATTTACAATTAAAGAGTGTGTAAGTTTGTGTGTGCCTTTAAAGCAGCACAGTAAAAGATTAGTCCTGAAAAAGCCACAGAGAACGTTTGCTTCACTGCCACATACCAGCCTATAGGGTCAACACACACACAGACACACACCCACTGAGCTGCTAGAAGTTGGCACTGCCTGTAGACTGACTGATGAGTTAGAGGTGTTAAGCATACAGAGGGAACATCGTGATGCCATCCTCAGCCAAAGATCTGCAGCAATGTTAACCCTGTTGATTAAACAAACACACACACACTCAACCAAGACTACACACACTCTACACAGGATACAGACGACTCAGTTTTCCTAAGACATGGATTTTATCCAGACAGAGAATACACGAGAGAAGGCAAACCAAACTGAAACTGATTGGATTTTTAGGACTATAAGACTAAATTAAAAGTAATTGCTTATCAGTGTATATTACTGGGGATCTAACAGCTCAGATATATACACATTTCCTATTGTCTATATTTGTAAAGGGCAAAGTTATGGCTGTGGGTTTCCTGACCATCTTGTTCTTCTAAATGTCTGATTGTTCTGTTTCCTTCCAAGTTTCCTGACTTATATTTGGCTCTGAAAGACTGAAGTTTTACCTGCTGTGATGTAATGAACATGGTGCATTTTAAGATGCTCCTAAGCTTATCTAAATGTTATTAGGATTACTAAAGAAAACCAAACAGCACAGGACAAGAAATCCATACTGTGCTGCTTGCTACATAAAAATTATGGAGCTACTAGAGTAAATATAATGTTGCTGTCAATCTGCCTGAAACCATCTGGTTTTCCACTGACTAAGAGACAGTGTGTGTGTGTGTGTGTGTGTGTGTGTGTGTGTGTGTGTGTGTGTGTGTGTGTGTGTGTGTGTGTGTTTCTTAGTCAGGTCCCAGTGTTTTTCCATATATTACCCTGTCCCAGTTGCTTTAGATTTCCTGTCATTGTTACACAGCACCGTTACACACAAGCACAACTTCACACTAAAGAATAAACGCAGACAAAAACACTCCACCACCCTGGTGAATGATTTAAACTGTATCAAATGTCGCCGGTCCAATTTCAGTCAAGTGATGCCACAAGCAGAACGCCAAGTTCACATTTCTCCGTCTATTCTTCCTGACAACTGCTACAAGTGACTCACACACAGCTGACAGAGCAATGAAAACTCACACACCCATATAAACAGGGTAATAGTTATGAGGTCAAGTTTACTGCAGCATATGAGAATCAGGGAGGGAAAGAAAGAAGAAGAACAATGAATGACAAAATGACAGGAGTGAATTTGATATCATCCATGACACTTGACGTGCTATTGCCGCTACCAGCCTTCAAAGAGCAAAACATGATTAGACAGTGACATATTACAGCACAAGTCCTATTGTGGTGGAGAGAATCCAGAGGACACAGGACACGTCCTCTAGGGTTACAGCCTCATTATAGCACTGACGAGGGAGACGAGCTGATGTCTAACAGAACACAGAGGTCCAGCTCCAAAAGCTGCAGAAAACACAGATCATCCCCAAAGATATCCCACTGTAGCAGACAGAGCTCGGGGTTATAAGTTAGTGGGTCATGTCTCCAACACATTCTCCTACTGTAATAGATGCACACTGTATCAATACTATAAAAAACAAAAATCAACAAAAATGTACCTATTTACAAACTAATCACTGTCCAACACCACTTATTCCTCAACCTGCCTAATGACAAAGGTAAAAATCTGGTAGAGAGTAAACCGTTTATCAACTAATCTATTAACAAAATTGCAGAAAATGTATCAGTTGACTACTTTTGATAATTATCTATCAAGCTACAGCTTCAAAAAAAAATTTAACGACAAGTTTGAGTTTTTTTTCTATTTCTCATCATTTAAATTGCCCAATATTTGTTTTTGTTTTTTTTGCTTTAGGTGAGTCAAACAAACTGAAGACTCTACTGTTGGATCTGGCATCTTGTGCTGGAGGTCTGACATTATTCAATCATGAAATAACTGATAACTGATCGTGAAATAAATCGCTGGTTACAGGCACATTTTGTGACAATTCTATAACAACTGTAATGATTTTAAGAGCCACAAAAGTTTTAAAAAGTCAGAATACTTCACTGTAGCTTGGCTTATTACAAACAAACCGCATAAACAGTTTTCGAGGCGATGTACAACACATACAGTAATATGGTACGCTGTAAAGGTTCTGGATTTAATGAGAGAAGAACCAGTGACCTTCTATCAACCTGCACTACATGTGCTGGCACTAATGAAACAGCAGATCTGAGTCTATCCCTGCACTGAGTTTACAAAAACAACTTTCTATATACTGATTGCACCTGCCAAATAAAGGAGCAGAAGTGCCAGAGTTGGAGTGCACTGACCTATGATCAGTTTGGGACTTCAACGCCATTATGTGTTGACAGTTCTAATGGTCCAAGAGGCCTGAGAGGCCCATGTCCAGCTCTACTTAAATCAATGTGCTTATGTGTCCGTCCTTTAATGGCCTCCCTCATGAGAAACATCACGTCTAATGCCGTATATATTTACCAAAGTAAAGCAATTCTGCTCACAGATAAAACTGAACAGTGATTGCGATCGACAAATGGCACTTTAAATGGAGAGCAATCATTGGCTGAGAAATGGACTGCAGTTCTGCCTGTGTGCTAAGTGTAAAGCCATTCTTGATTTAGCGTGCTCCTGAGTCTGTGTGAGATAAAAAGACCAAGAGAGATTTAATGGAGGTCATACAGCCTCCTGAGGAACTTAAACACCTTTACCATTCAGATTTATTTTAACATTAAAATAATTATTAATGTCAAACATATAAACACAAGTCCCTGCGCATCAATAAAATACAGACTTGGGTCTGACAGCTTCTATTTTAACCAGTCTGAGTTATGAGTGCAATTTGTCACATTAAACAATACATTCAGTGCCTGAAAGTTCTTTATGAATCAAAGGAAAGTATTGCAAACCTAATTTAACACTGTTTCTTGTTATGCCCCGAGCAAACTGCCTGCTGCAGCAGAAAGCGACTAATATTAGGGCCAAAAACTTGACGTGACAGATGGGTTATACAGGAGATACACAGAGGATGTCGGCATATTTTGGCCTAGATAGATTCCAGTTATGGGTAATACTATTCAGAGCCACATGTTTTCACTTTTCTTGGTCAGATGGCTTAATCCAGGGTCTGCAAATCACAAGAACTGGGCAAAGTGTTGCCATAGCAAAGATGCTACAAACTGTCACTGAAATGATCTCCCAAGGGGATTTTCCTTCTGTGATTAGACAAATTGGTTGTACAGGTACTTGACGTTGGAGGATTAAAGAAGTGCTGACATGAACCTCCTCATATCCCACAGTCACACATGTGCACACATTCGCCGGCAACACACAGAAGCTTAGTCCCAAACCCCAAGGAGTTTAGTTTCATTATAATGATCAATAATTAAAACCACCTCCTTTTCATCAGCGCCAGCATCACAGATGTGACCTGAGTCTATTGGCTCTCTGCACCCCCATCCTCTCCTTCACACACACACACACACACACACACACACACACACTCCACCCCCTCCCAACCACAGTCAATTTCAGTAGAGGCATTCATTTTTAAAGCACCCCTGTCTCTGGGATTATAAAACGGCGAGTCTCAGTGCTGGTGGTAAGGCCACTGCTGCAGGGGGTAACAATACCAGACGCACACAAAGTGAATGGCAGTGGCCCAGCAAGCACCACTCGGTTTGAGCAGTTTTGTTTTCTCATCTTAAAGTGTTTTAAAACCCCATCAGAGACAAAGTCAACCTTTCCACTGCAGAGGAGCAGCTTTGATATTTACAAGACAAACAGAAAACACAAGGCGAAACACGAAGCTATGTGGGGAAAATTCCCTGATGCTGGCAGGCAGGAGGGGGGGGGACTTCATAAAACTGCTTCCTCTGGTGTCTCAAAAGCACACAAGTGATTACAAGGGAGTCAGGGTGTGCAATTTGCCCCTACCCAGTGCATTTCAGAGGGAGGCCAACAATTTGGCAGAGCTAGAAGCCCTGCTTTGTTTATCCAAATTATCAACAATGAAACAATCCAGATTATGAAACTGGCAGACTGGGCTGGCTGTCTGCCCAAGGATCAACTTACACTTTCAGACACACTCTGTGGCCCATGTTTGAGGTGTTTTCATCCTTTTCCTTTCATCCACTGACAGGGACACTGGAACATTCCTTTAATATTCCCAGGACATATGAATGTGTCTCAAAGGGCGATAGACAGTTAAGTCACCTCATCCTGACATCGGTAAATGACCTGTTTATTTTTGGCCTTAGCAATTATATTTCAAACTTAACTAATATTTGTTTACATCCATAGGTTTTGAACATTGACCAGTTTCAGCGTTACCTTTATATCTCTCCAGCACATCTTCGTATGCCTGGGCGAACTCCTTTTCCTGGGAATGGTTTGTCGGCAGCAGACCCGGTATGAACCCAGCCATGGTGGCTCTGTAGCCGGCTTGCGTGTAGAGAGGGTTCGGCCTGCAGACTACCGCAGTGACCCGGTCCGCTGCTGCGCGTCAAGCCCCCGCTCTTGCTCCGTCTCCCCTTGGCGTCCACAATTCAACAGCACCTTGTGAGAAACTGGTGAATTTGATGCATTGGCGCGCACACCACAAGCCCGGGAGCTCACTTCCAAGCCGGGTTAGATAATCCTTAGGGATACTTCAGAGAATAAAAATGACAGCAAAAACCTGAAATAAGCGCGTATTTGTAAAAATGTAGGACGTTAAAGACGCAAGTATCTACTTGAATGAAGGTTACATGAATGATTTCTATCCATTATCGCCGTGTGTGCGGGAACACACAGTCGCATCGCTCGGTGTGTTGTCTCCCACCAGTCCCTCCTTGGATATCGGCTTCCACCCGGTGACTGCTGCTTTTTGTAGCTCCTGTGTGTGTGAGAGAGAGAGAGAGAGGGAGGGAATATATCCTACACACCCCAGTTGACTGTCCGTAGAGGGGGGGGGGGCAGTGTGCCTGTTTCCGTCCCCAAGTCAGCGGAGCTCCAGGCGAAACCGTATCCGGACTCGGGCTTCCTATTTCAGACTGTGTCGGCGTCCTGTGGATCCAAGGCGAGCCGCCCGAGCTCCCAGCGTGCTTCCCAGCCAATAATGGCTGCTTCTGTGCGAGGCTTTGCGGTCCTCTGTCTGTGTATGAGTGTGTGTGTATGTGTGTTTCTCTGCCTCTCTCTCTTCCCTCTTCTGCTCAGGTTTCTCGGCGAATCTTCCTGCAGAGGCTGTCTTCCATCCCTCTCTACCGGCCACGCCAGGAACATCCGCCACAGGAATTTGGAGAGCCGGCGGGGAAAGCTAGCTAGCTTTGCAGAGCAGCCGGTGGATAATTAGAGTTGTAGCGCCCCCACATGGTGGGCGAGGCTCGGTGAGAGATGATCATTAGTTAAACCCTAAACCCCATGGCCAAGCCTAAAAATATGACCAGTAATGCAATTACTTTCTAGTGTGTTATTCATTAAACTAATTAACCACAGAGGTAACTTGTTGTATATCTATGTACATTATCTTCAACGGTTTCCATTTGCGTACCGCCAAAAATGGCGGTTGGAAATTCATCATTGCTGTGGTTAATTGGTGAGAGAAGGAAACATGCCTGTCCTATTTGTCTTGTTTTTATTTGGCTTTTTATATTATTGTATAATAAATAAATAATACAGCTTATTTATCAAAGAAACAGGTGTCAAGAATGTTGGTAAATAATGACCAATCTAACATGGCGAACATAACGACTGCAGACTGAAGTAATGGCGAAGATAAATAAAAGCCTTTTTTAAATATTGCTGTGACTGTATAATTCAACTGCACGTTCAGTGCATTGTTGTAAATGGATGATAAATCATTTTAAATTGGAAATTCAAAAAATTACCAATTTGGAATAAATAAAGTAGCTTACATTTAAATTACAGGAAAACCCAAAATACTTTAGGAGAAAAACGTGGAATATATAGTAAATGCCTTCATTCAGTTTGGTGTCAAGATTCAAGATTGTGTATCTTTGTATGTATATGCGTTCCTGGACACTGTTACTTTTATGCATCTTTTGTGGTCATTTGCATCTCTGTGCGGTTGTTTTAAGTCTCTCTGTCGACATTTTGTTTATCTTTGTTATATTTTTGCCTATTTGTGGTCATGTATCTTTTTGCATTCGTTTTCAATGTCTTTGAGGTCTTTTTTGCAACTCTTTGTCATTGTTTACCATCTTTTTGCAGTTATTTTGTGTCTCTCTGTCGTCACTCTGCATCTCTGTGGTCATTCTGCATGTTTTGTGGTCATGTTGCATGTCTTTGCAGTTGTCATAAGTCTCTTTGTGGTCATTTTGCATCTCTCCGTGATCATTTTATGCATAGGTGTAGCTGTTTGACATCTCTATCATAATTTTTGTGATGAAATGTTAATCGTGATTTCAAACATAGGGCCTAAGCCCAGTAGGCCTGGTCAGTAATCCTTCCATGAGTTCAGACATTTCCAGAATCTATTCCAAGGAGCACTGAAGATGTTCTGGTGGTTCATGGCAGCTGAACACTTCACTGACACTTCATGTTGTTTCCTTTGATTTGTCATCTGTACCCGCCCTAGCTGTAGCACATGCTGAGGCCTGTCCTCCCATAGCGTATGGCGTGCCACCACTTAGTAACATAGAAAATAGCTTGTAAGACATGAAGCTACACTGCAAATATAGTTGCATCCAATACAGATGGTTACCTGTTTTATCTGGAGAATAGAAGAAAGTCACTGAAAAGTAAGCACCCACTGAAACTGATTAAATAAACAGTATCTACTCAGTACAGTTTCCTTTTAATAGAAAGACTAAATATAACAACAGGCCAATGAACTTCACATGATACTTATACCAGTATCAGATCAGAACAGGGGGGCAGAACAGAGCTTTACATTTGTATTTTTCTCTTTGTGGCTGCTTACTTTGCTCATACTTCAGCAGCCTGTACAGGAATACCACCCTGCACTGTATCTGTATGTTTGAAGAGTTTTGGTTGTGAGTGAGTTGAATTAATGGAGTACACTGCCATCTAAAGGCTAATTCTGTATGTGTTCAAATATTTAAAATCTAACTGGAAGCCTGTTTAGGTCAACAAACCCACTCATACTTTACAAGAGATTTTGTAGTCTTGGTTCCAATCTGAGTGCAAGCAGGAGAAAAGCAATCACTTGGGGCACATTTCATATCAGAAACAGAGGTATATAAAAGAACAGGCCTTGTATTATTTGATGTTAGGTGAATCTGCCCATAAGTCTGTCCAGTCCCACTGGGTGAAAACCCAGCCATCAGTGGATAATCTCAGCATGTGATCATCCTGAGGTCAAAGCCCATAAAGCAGCCTCATTGAAATGGTCTAGAGATTATGTCATTTAATCCCATAGAGACACATAAATATGACTTTAAAGTGAAGCACAATGTCAGATTCAGCCTCTACCAGATGCACTTTCCATTTCTCTGATATGTATACCTTAACTTTGTAGTTGAGGTAGCTACAGTCAGGGGTGACTTTGTTAAGTACACATGTTCAAGCTAATATAATCCAAAACTTGTTTTGTCCTTTCACCTCAACACTCACACACACACACATATGTGTGTGTGTGTCTGTGTGTGTGTGTGTGTGTGTGTGTGTGTGTGTGTGTGTGTGCCTGGACAATAAAACAGAAGGGAAAAGAAACCGACTGAACCGGCAAGGACAGCACAAACTGTATTTATCATATCATGGGTTAAAGGACTGAGCAAGTGTTCATACATCATATCCTTTCCCTCCCCTCCTTCCTGTTTGTGCTGAATCAACATCCAAACACATAAATAAGCGAGGCCATCACAGAGAAGCTTGCAGCATCTATGTCCTCCATGCTGCAGAAATCTGACAAATCGCTTCACAGCACAAAACAATATGTTTATGATCTTCTGTAAAAACAGTGAAAAAGCAGAGCTTGATTGCTACAGGGTTATGGGAAATGTTTTAATTTATTACTGTAGGATCCCCAGAGATATGTCTTAGATGTTACCAGTAATTTTGCAAATGGTCACCTTGAGAATCCAGAGCTGACAGACATTCACACATTTTCACAATAAAAGCACATCAGACCAGCAGATGTGGTCGGTGGCCATCTGCAACCTCCTGACACAACTCATCAATCAGACAGAGGTTGGAGTGACCCTGTTCTCAAGGTCGCAAGGTTTTATCTTTTACTCTATATAAATATAATATCAGATTACAGCAGAGACAGCTTTTTTAACATTTTTTACTAGTGAACTGCTACAATGACAAATTAAGGAGGTGGCACATTTGTACAGAGCACAGGGGTCCAACAGGACACCACCTGTCATCATATGAAACCTTTATATCCCAACCTACTGATGGACAATGGAAACTACAGAAAACTAAAGCTTGGCCTGACTCAGTGAATTCATGTTTTATTTTTAAGCACCTCATGATGTGTGTTAATGGTAAATGTAGAAATGTGAATAGTAGTTAAGTAGTTAAGTGTGTGCACGTGTATTAAAGTGTGGCTGTTGAAGATAAATGAATGTGGACAGTGTAGTGAGTCATCTCTCCCTCTTGTCTCTGTCTGTCACTCTCACTGTGTTCATGCAACGTGTGCTCTTCTGTTTGTGTGTACACATGCACGTATGTATGAGTGTGTGTTAGTTTGTGTTGTGGTGCGTCTGTGCCGTCATGCAGAGTGCAGCTGCACTATGAATGTGCTCTGTGAGCCAAAAGGACATACAGTCCTCAACACATCAGCAGGACCAACGCCTCAGCAGCATGGCCCCGCTACACCTTCTAACTTCAGCTTTAAAACAAGGAGCTCCAGACAAATCACCCACAGTGTAAAACAGAAGGTTCAGAAAAAGTGAACCATCAGCATGGGCATCAGGATGCATGGAAAGAAGAAAGGCCATGAAACATCAATCCTCTGACAAGGGTTTATTCTCAAATCAAATTTCAAATCTCAAATAACTGTATTGTTAAACATGCAGGGGAGAACACACATGGGCTGCTGGTTCTGAAGGGACAGACGTAAAGATTAAAGATTAAAGTGAACACAACAAATCAAAGTAGTCTCATTATGTACTTCTGCAAGAAATAAGGACAAATAAAGTTCTCAGAGACTGACAGAGATAAATTATAAGAATGAAAGATTCTGAAACTTCTCTTACCAAAACTGGTCACCCAATGTGAAGGTGAAATAGAGTGAATGAGTTAAGTCCTTAAATAAAGTTGCATTGACCAGGTAAACTCAATCAGGTAAACGAGGTGTGGTAAGGGTGAAAACAAGAGCCAATCAGTGATGAGGAAAGGAAAGGAAGTCTGGCAGGTGAAGAAAGGAAGAGGGAAAATGAAAGAAAATAGAGATCTTTGCTAAAAACAGATATACTTCACATTCAGAGTTCATCATCTCAACCCATCTCTGAGCCTCTGTGTTCCTGTGTGTTACCCCACAGCAAAAACTTAAAGGTATCTCTGACAGCAAACAATGATCTGATTATCCACGCCTGCATTTTTGTTTGAATTACAGCCTGTTAAAGCAGCTCAGCGCCCTAAATACCCAGGAGAGCTGAATGAAATTATTGTGAGATGTGCATGACTTGGATTATTGTGTTATTTAGAAACATAAATTTTCATACAAATCTTTGAAGAGTCTGATTTTTGCCGTACAGTCTCAACTTTCACAAATAGCTGTAAACTCAATTACAGTTTAAAATGCTAATGTTCTGCAGTTAAAATATCTAAAACATCATCAGAATAATAAATGTTGAATGGTCGAAACCAAGATAATCAATGTGACGTGCCCAATCCAAAAACATGAACTGTAACGCACAGAGTCAAGGTCAGTGGTTTGTGGCAGCTAAACTTTAACATGAGTATCTCATTTAGAAAACAGAGGGTCGGTATTTTGGATTTGATCGAATGACTTTAACCTTTTTAGATTCACTCAGCTATGTGTCTTTGATTTCTCTTACATATCTCACTGTCACTCTGATCCAATTTATAAAACAATAAACTGTAAATGTGATTTAGATTATATCCTCCTTACACAAACATCACATGTCAAACCCTGTGTGAACTGACAAACACTTATTTCCTATTATAGGTATTAAAAAAAAAAAAAGCAATTCTAAATAGTTTGAAGCACAGTTGTAAAAACAATGAAAAGTTAGTACAGTCATGGTCAAGTTTGACAAAATTACTCGGATGACATCATCCGTGTATTTCAGCTTCACTTCAGCAGAAAGCCTGGTTACAAACTGAGGGTGCAGGGTTGGAAAGAAGTGACAGGAAGAGTCTGACTAAGAGATACTGTCAAATTGCATTATGGGAAATATTTAGTGTTCATGGAGCTTGAGTCATAATAGCAAGTAAAAATCAGGATATGTCGACCTGTGCCTTTTAAGTTTTGGCCATTGCTTTTTAAAACTGTCTCCTAGTTCCCAGACTCTATGGAAGTTCAGCACAACATCACATGTGATTTGGACTCAGATGAAGGTCGGAAGTGGGTTAAAATATTCAGTAAAACTGACTTTGAACTGAGGAATCCCAGCTCATATAAAACACCTCCTCTGTCTGTCTTCATCATCTTGTTGCTCTTTTATTTATTTTTTACCTCTCTCTCTATCCACATACTGTCTCTCCCTTTCCATCAGTCTGTTTCTCTCTTCTTTCAGTATAAAGCCCTCTCTCTCTCTCTACATCACCTTTCTTAACTTGTCTTTTCACCTCCCATCTTATCTTGTCTTTTTTCTAAACTCCGTTTAGTTTTTCTCCGTTTTGTTCTCTCTCTTTCAACCTGAGCTGCAGTTTTCCTCCATGACAGTTTCTCTTTGTTTTTCTTTCTCTCTCTCTTTCAGTGCTTCTCTTAATCATTCTTTCTTTTTCTGTTTCATGATCTCCCTCGTCTTTAGGTTAAAGTCATCCTTCTTTCCCCCTCCTCTTTGAACCTTGCCTCCCCCTCTCCTCCCCCTCTCTTTCTCCAACTCTATTTCTTTCCTCTCTTCATTAGCTTTTAAACGGACTCGATCATTCACTCCTCACTCCCTCTCTCTCTCTTCCTTTACAAATTCCCTCCTCTTTTCTCTCACTCCAAATTAAAATTCTGACACTCTCCCTCTTTCACTATTTGTTTTTATATCCAGTGTCAGTCTCTCTAACCCCCCGTCGCCATTGCTTCTCTTCGCCTTTTATAACCATGGAAACAGAGGAGACCATGTCACCAAGGCAACAAGGGAATAGCCTGGGCCCTGGGCCGAGGCTTCCTCTCAGCTGCCTGAAGAGAAAAGAAATGTGGAAGCAGGAGCAGCAGGCGAGACGGCAGGCGCCTAAGTTACATGCAGGCACAGTCGTCTGGGGTCCTGATGCTCACGTGCATAAATTATCACTGCTGCAGTCTGACACACACGCACGCACGCACGCACGCACGCACACGCACGCACGCACACGCACGCACGCACACACACACACACACACACACACATTCCTCTATTTCACTTAATCTTTTTGTCTATCATTGTATAAATAATTAAACCAACGTTTACAGACCATCTATATGGAGAAATAAAAATAAAGATTTACAAATACGTATGAAGATTTTCATATGTACGAAAATTGACCAAATATTAAATGATTTAAAGTCAATTTTCTACATATTTATATTTCCAACGTCAAGTGTTTGGATCAGGAACCACAAGTCCTACCATTTTTATCAAATATGCTTTACTGAGCCTTGTGTGAAGTGTTGTACCAGTGCTCAGTTTCATAGTAAGAAAGGATTATAAAATCATATTCATGTACATTTGCAGGTGTAATATATACAATTTGAACATTATCCAAGATAAACTATTGATTAATTAAATAATTACACTAAATGAAAATTGACAAAAATAAATGTGTAAGTGCTAAATAATAAATAAGAGAGAAAAGATTGATCTGAATCTCAGAGTGGAAACATAAGGTTAGATAGCCCATGAATAACAAGTCCTCCAGTGATGATAATAATAATAATAATAAACAATATCTGTGGTTTGCATCCTTTGATACAACCAGTAGTTATGGGTCAATAAAGTGGCAGGAGACATATTTCAGATAAACTGTTAAAAATCAGTGATGATCCTCTCGTGTTGTGACAATGCTATGGTAAGTTAGTAAGTGCTTGGTTAGGTTTAGGCTCAAAAACAACTCGTACACACAATTTTAAGACAATCCACCCGTGTCAGATTATCTGTGTACACATATTCAACAATCTGTAAATAAACACAAAGAAACTGTACAGATCATTTTAGACATTTACATGTACATGAAACTTGACAAGCAAATGTGTTGGTATTAGTGGATTGGAAAATACATCTGTGAACACCATACATCCGAGGGCTCACTCTTACATTAATATGTAGTCCACCAGTTGAATCTGGACTCTCTTGTTCACAGAAAGAGAAAAGGCAGCAGCTGCGGGCTGGTTTCATTGACATGCTCAGCAGGCAGAGCAGAGCCGTCCAGAGAGGCTGAATTACAGAGTCCAGTCAGGACAGCAGCGTCTCTCTCTCTTTGCCCTCTCCAGGGTGAATTCAAAACTCATCTCTTCACAAAGCTGCTTGTGTTTCCCTCGCTCTCCCTACATTACTTCATCCTGATCTTGCTTCTGTCTTGTAGAAGTGCAACTTTTCCCTCCTCTGCTTTTATTTCAGTATATTTTCTAAGTAAAACATACAGAAAATAATACTTATTGCATATTTTTCTGCGTGCTAAGTCACTGTATACTTTACTACTGGGTTCTTCTAATCTTCCTAATCAATAAACAATCTATAAACACTTTCTATTGTTCTCCTCATTCTAGATAATGTAACATGACTGTAAACTATGTGGCCTTTTGGTACAAGCAGCTTAATATATTCATTTTCCACATTCCAGGCCTCTGCTTGAATGGAAATCGAGGTCAATGTAAACACACTGTCCATATTATGTAAAATGTAATATCATCACAATAGGCTTCACGCCTGAGTGAGTGCTGGACGTTTCCAGAAACATGAACCACTCTGTGTTTGCTTACCGAGCAAATTTGGCAGCATCACGATTACAGAGTTACTACAGCTCATCAGGACAAATCAGAAGAGACATCAGAGGATTAAAATCATCTAGAGACACAGTTCACTAAGTGCCATTAAATAAGATGTTGAAGTTTGTTTAATATGTCTAAATAAAGAGGATTTAGTCTTTAAAAAATGTGAAAAAAAATTCATCTCATATTATTCTGAGAACACACAGGGAGGTGCAGAGCAGTGTAAACTCTTCAATTTACCATGTACTAACTGTCTATCGGTTTCTGGTTTCTTCATCCATAATTTCATATGTATGAAATTACAAGAGAAGTGCAAGTACAACATGGTAATTCATACAGCCTACTCTTTCAGCCTTATTCTTTAAAACACAGTGTACTCCGGTCTTTTCCATCCGTTGCAGTAAATAACAGCTCACCTCTTTTAAAAGAAAAGTTTGGGAAATATGATTACTCTTGTCAAGTGTCAGATGAGATACCACTCATATCTGTTTACTGGATACGAAGCTGGAGCCAGCAGCAGGTTAGCTTAGCTTAGCTTAGCATAAAGACCGGAGGCTCAGGGAAACAGTTCACAGAAACCAGGAAATAGTCCAGAACATAAGTCAAAAAACAAACACAATATAACATGTAAAGTAATGAGCTTTAGAGGTGGTGGTATGCTGTTTTTTTTACATATATCTTTTTTATTTTTATCCAGTCTTCATGCTAAGCTAAGCTAATTGTCTCCTGGCTACAGCTTCAGACGGAGTCTTCTCATCTAACTCTCAGCAAGAAAGCAAATTACCAAGTGTCCAAAAATTTGTTTAATTGTTTAATTAATTTATCAATCTCCAAAATATCAAGTCAACACATTTTTTGTAAATTTATTTTTACAACATTTAATTGGAAATATCTTATCTTAATTTTTTCTATTCATATTTAAGATATCTGACCTGCTTGTTTCATCTGCGTTTATATTTCTTTTCTACTTACTATGTTTAATGTTTGGCACCAACACACCAGAGCAAATTCCTTGTATGTTGAAAACCTACGTACTTTGCAATAAACCAGATTCTGATTTTGATTCTGAAAAATCAAGTAATCCACTGAAATCTACAAAATCATGAAGCTGGATCACCAACAGGCAACTGACCCACAGCCTGAGGTTCACCGTTTGCATCGTTTGGAGTAATCTTATTAATTGTTTGCAAATATGCATCATTAAATTAAATTAAATTATCAGCTGAAATGATAAAGGACTTGAACTGAATTATTACTTAATCTCGAGGCTCTGTGTTAAATTAATATAAAAACTTTATAAATAGGTTTATAATATGCTTGCTTGGTGCATATTAATGAATGAATCAGTGTTATGTGTCTATTTGAAGGCTACAGACATGGGATGGGGGGGGGGTCTATACAGGCCTCAGTTCATATTGCCCTAATTAACCCAAATGGGTTAAACTGGACATGACAAAAGTAGATTCTGGTCTAATTCCTCCATTAAGTCTCTTTGCTAATGCATCTTACAAATTTAACAAGATGCTGCTCGTCTGCAGTTTGTTTTATTCACCGACTGTTCAAAAACATTTGGTAAACAAAACAACACCGAATGTTTTATTTACCAAATGTTTTTGAACAGTCAGTGAATAAAACAAACTGCAGATGAGCAGCAACTTGTTAAATTTGTAAGATGCATTAGCATTTTCCACGCATCTCATTTTAGTTAGTGTTGGCTCCACAGATCAGCAGCTTTTGGAGACGTGCGCAGGTGTAGAGGAGAGTTCACACAGCAGAATACTGGCGGTGTTAGCAAGGTGTCGCCCACGTTTCAACCCCTGGGTGGTTTGTGACGGCGCCAACGTCAAGTCGGCCGCTGACATGCTGAGTCAGCCCAGAGCTGCTGCCTGGAAACCTCCCTGTCTAACTGTCTCTTTTAATAATTGTAGATGAGAATGTTTAAATGCTTGTTTGTTTTTCTTTAACTTTTCAGAGCTGTCGTCTAACCCTCACTTACAGACACACAAACTCTTGGTGTCCAAACAGGCCACATCCATCCAAAATACAGTCAGAGCGGAGGAGCGGAAAACTTTGCTCATTAAAGCCATATTACATGAGATCATTTGTATTTCCCTCCTCACATGTGGCAGCAGCCATGACAGACGGATTCACTGAGAAAATTTGGCCTCAAAATTTGAAATTCAACTACAACGAGATGTTTTCACATTCGTCTACAGATGAAACTCATTTTGCTTCAGCATTTCTGCTTTGAAAAGATGTTTAGTCTTTATCTTGTCTGCTCAGAAAGACCATAATAGTCATAACAGTAATGATGAATGCGGAGCTAATGTAGAAACACGTACATTGGATCATCTCCACTGACACAGATCACCACAGGACATAAAAGACACACCAACCCTCTTTAACCATCCAGCTCATCTCTGCTCAGATCTGGTTGTAATTACACTTTCACATTTAAATCGTACAGAAAAGACATTTTCAGTATTATATATTGTATTCATGTGCTGCTGATGTCAGTTATGTTAAATCTCTATCTTTTTTCCATTTTCCATCTCTCGCTTATTCATTTTGTGGAGTCAATTTAAAACATTAAACTGTGATTTGAGTTTCTTCACTTTTTAAATGTCACCAGTGATATAAAATGTTGAGTGGAGAGATTTTTATTTTATTTATTTTTTTTTTTGTCATTTTACTTTGCAGTTTGTTCAAGTTGTTTTTTTCACCTCGGTTTTCACTTTTCACATTATGCAGAACATTCACAGGTTTTTACCTCTTTACTTTAAATCTATTATTATCCCACTTTCAAACTCGGTGCATGTGTGAATGTGTGTGCATGTGACAAACACAAAGGCACACATACTTTAACATTCATGTTCACTCTCCTCCACAAATTCCCCTTATTCTGTCTGTCACTTCTCTTTTCTCAGTCTAACACACACTCATCTAATTTTTGCTCATTTCACTTCCGCTCAGCTTGAGACAGCTTTCTTGCATGGAGACATTTTGTCCATGTCCAACTTATGTCCACGTTTTCTCCATACTAACACAAACACGAACAGACACACACCTGTGCTCAGTGACACCAGCTCCTGCTCCTCTGGATCTCAGCTTAATCCAACTGAATTGAGCATGAATGAAAATAAATCCTGTTGCTGCAGCTCACACACAGACTCCAAATCTCCCCTCCAGACATTTAGAGACAGATTGAGGGAAAGACGAGACTCAAGTGAAAACCCGTCCTGAACCAGCCATAAACGAAGGTGATGATAAAGCCAGATATCTCAGACACACCGCACAGGCTTCTGCTGTGGCTAAGAGACTGCAGAACATTCATTCTGCAGGTCTGGAAGCGTCTGCCAACAGGAAATCCTTAAAGTGCAGGAGATACATGTGATTATCATTACTTCTCTTCTTACACAGACACTGTATGAGCATGAATGTACAGATACAATCATGACCAACATGCTGGGTCCATGTCTACAAAGAAGAAGGCTTTCACTGCCCTGTTGTCGCCCCATCCCCCGTTACTTTACACAAAACTGGCATTTACAACATTAGTGGTATCACAGCAGCACTGCAACTTCATGGTAGTTTCCTTCTCACATGAACTAGAATTACTGTCCACCACTCAGACCAGTTTCAGGTTACATCCCTGTTTATCCAGAGTCATGTACAATATTGTGTGAAATTTTGTCATAATTGTCATAAAGTCTTGATTTATGGCTAAAAATAGTTTTGTGAGGTCTGGCTGACCTTTACATTTGACCTTTGAATCAGTTTTGAGTCCAAGTGAACGTTTGTGCCAAATTTAAAGAAATTACCTCAAGGTGTTATTGAGATATTATGTTCACATGGCCAAACCTGCATTTTGTGAGGTCAGCATTACCTTGACCTTTGACCTTTAGCTACCAAAGTCTAATCAGTTCATCCTTGAGTCCAAGTGAATGTTTGTGCCAAATTTGAAGAAGTTCAGTTAAGGTGTTACTGAGATATCGTGTCCAACGTGAAGACAGTATGGCTCCTGCTCGTGTAACATCGTATCACTATATCTCTGTATATATTGTCATCTACAGAGAAACTGTTTGCAGACAAAATAAACAGTGTCTGTCTTTTACTAGATTAAATAGAGATTCTGAATCACATCAATGCTACAATCCTGTTGATGCACTCTAATACAACTACAGATATTAAATGAAGAGAAACTATGAAGGAACGATGCAGAAAAACGTATATTACCATGAAGGTGTAATCTAACCCCTCTCTCTCTCTCTCTCTCTCTCTCTCTCTCTCTCTCTCTCTCTCTCTCTCTCTCTCTCTCCTCTCTCTCTCTCTCTCTCTCTCTCTCTCTCTCTCTCTCTCTCTCTCTCTCTCTCTCTCTCTCTCTCTCTCTCTCTCTCTCTCTCTCTCTCTCTCTCTCTCTCTCTCTCTCTCTCTCTCTCTCTCTCTCTCTCTCTCTCTGGCCCCCCGTCCCCGTCCCCCTCCTTCCCTCCCTCCCTGACTTTCCTGTCTCTCTCTTGTTATTCACTCACTTGTTATTCAAAGCTTTTAACTTCAAAAGTCACAGTTGGGCATTGAACAACAAGTCCCAGCCAGGTTCATCAGTTTTTAGTTTCCCCTGAAAACACTCCCTTGTGTTGTGTGAATTTGCAGAGCATGCGTTGTCAAACTGATGAAGATGTTGTTGAGCTCTCAGGGCCACCGTACAAATGCCTACAAATAATCTTAAACTCGAGGTGTGCTGTTTCTTTACACTAATGCTGGTGAGGGTTTCTGAGCTAATCCCGTTGTTGAATCCACTGTAAGCCACTCTGGAACAGAGGTATCGCTAAATGCTGAGAGAGCTGGAGTGCTCTATTGATCCACTAACATGCATTTATGTGATAAAAGCCTCAAAAAGAAAATAATCAGCACAATAATGAAACAACGTGAGAGGAAAAAGCCACAGATGACGAGAGCAGCAGCACTAAACCCACTTTTATACCATTTGCCACAATTATCAAGCTGCACGTCTTCCCTCCTTCCACTGGAAGAGTTGAAAGCTGTTAGCGTGCTACCAGTGTGTCATTACTCGAGCAGGGGAACCCTGGGTTCTCCAGAGAACTGAGTAACCTACATTTCTCCTCCATCTCCTGCTACTGCCAGAAAGAGAGGAGGAAAAAGGAAGTACAGCAGAACAGAGGTGTCAGTAAAGACTGGCTTCTCACCTTGACCTTTGACCTCTGCACATAAGGATGGAGGCAGTAAAACCACCTCAAGGTTAATCTCATCTCTTATTATATTTATAGTCTTTACACTAATTAGATCTCATCTTTCAGTGTGAACCATGAAGGTGTTGACAATTACACTCATTAAAAAAAAAAAAAACTTAATCCCAGTGATTAACACATGTAAGTGATACAAGATAATAACTTCTAATAGCATATTCTAGATGCTCAAGCATAAGATGGCAGAATCAGATTTGTGTCTTATCACTGTGACATTTACTGACTGTGGCTTTTTCAGGAGACAGGGCTTTTTCCTGGTTTGAGAGCCAGAGGGAAGTCCAGCCATCAGACAAGAGCGGCTGAGAAAATGTCAGCATGCAAATGAGAATGAAGTGGGCACATGAAGT
This sequence comes from Seriola aureovittata, assembly GCF_021018895.1. Lineage (NCBI taxonomy): Eukaryota > Metazoa > Chordata > Actinopteri > Carangiformes > Carangidae > Seriola > Seriola aureovittata. The sequence continues at coordinate 3,436,572 of NC_079379.1, forward strand.
AACTATGGCTAGATATAGATAGATATAAGATATTTAATGATAAAAAGATGAATAGCATCAGAACAAGTCTGTTAAAAGTCTTTTGCAAAGCGAAGGTCAAATGTCAGTTTTTGTCTCCTCATCCCCCCCGTACCTCTCTGTTAGCTCCTCACAAGCTCCTCCACAAGTTCCTCCTCTTTCTGTACAGACATGTTTTCTGCTGCAAGTCTCACAGCAAGTCGTCTGTAAGTCACAGGAAGTCTAGATGATGCCAGACTTTCATGTTTGAAACCAGTTATTTTGCTTGGCTCCTATCAGCTGTCTGCTTTTTGCATGAATTTAAATTCTCTGATAATTTGCCAAGTCATTTGTTATCTCCGTTTTCCTCTGGGCAAACAGCAACATCCTGCTTCATTTTCACATTTACACACATTCACCACAGGACACTTTCCTTCCCTTCCACTGAGGAGCTGCAGGGATATTCTCTCGCTCAAAGGCACAGAGAAAGTTTGTAAAGACAGAGGGACTCATAATGTCGGGGTGGGATGGTTTCTCTCTTACCTGCGACACGAACCACCGCCCTCTCCGCCGGGTCCAGCACCGAGTCCTGGCTCTTCCTCTTCCTCCTCTCATGTTTGGACAGGTTCCATGGCAAAGTGTCTCCCGGTGGCCCCACAAGTCCTGATGCACACGGTGACAACGACCCCCCTGAACGCTCGCTCCGGAAGGACGGCTCACTGACGCAAGAGCGCTCGCTGAGAGTATCATCGTCTGACGACTCCATCTCACTTCAGGGCTGCAGGGAGGAGAGGGATGAGGAAAAGGAAGGGAGGAAGAGGAAGGAGAGAGTGATGTAGAGAAGTGGAGGAGGGGAGAGAAACAAGGTCAGAAGAAGGGAGCAGAAGAAATGTGGGGAAAAAGAGAAGAAGGAGCTTTAGACAAAGTAGGGACACTGTATAATTCATCGCTGGCTCCCACTGTGATCACGCAGGGGTCATGAATGATGCAAAGGTTCAACGTCACAGCACAACAGTAACGATGCAGCGATCAGGAAGCAGAAAAGGAGGAAAGAAACAACTGGGTTACGTTAGTCATCGTGTCTAGACAACAGTGAAGGAGTTCAGGAGGCTGCAGGTCCACACTGCAGCCACCGAGGAGAAGATCAAATAAGAAGAGAACCGAGAGGACCGAGGGTGTGTGAAGTCACTGTAAAACATACATGAAAGCTCAAACGATATGTCCATATATCATAATCATTCCTGACTTCTATAGTTTCCCATCACCACAGTCACTTAACCACAATCTAACACAGAACCATGTGCATAGTATTAAGATGAGGGTGATATTGAAAAAGTCTTTTAATTCCTATTTGTAGTGTTTGATTTACAGTAGATAAATCTTCTCATACATATTGATTTTACACAATGTAAGTTTATGAAATATATATTCCATTTTCATTTAATTGCATTACTAAAAAGCCTCTTGTTATATAGTGCATATTAATGTTTATATAAACTGTTTTGTCAAAACTGTAAGACACTACACTATATATAATATATATATATTATTAAAATGCAACATTTCAAGATATTTTCACATGATTTTGTTCTATTTTGTGTTTAAATTAACCACCAAGGTGTAAAATTCAACATCCAACAAATCTGACTCTTATTCTGAATCCAACTGCTGCTGGTGAAAACTTAAAAATAGGCTTTCAACCATTTGACAGAAGCTGAGGTGCGATGTCTTTGTGTTTGTGTATAAACAGGAAATCAGTATCAACATTTAGTTTGCTGGGAGAAACACAAACACACACACACACACACACAACAAGACCTTATGGTCCAAATGTAAAACAGCCGCAGTGAGCGTTTCTTCTCTGAGGTTTAGACACTTCATGTGCTCTGAGCTGATTAATTGATCTCATGGCTGATGCCAAGTGTGATGAACGACAGAGCGCTCTGTGCTGGGTGAATGGAAAGGAAGGAATTTCAGAGAGAGAGAGAGAGAGAGAGAGATCTGAAAGCTCGTCTGGTGTTTCTGTTTCTATTTTTAAATAAGAGTCAATATGTTAGTAAGACGAGCGAGAGCTCTCCTCTCTCTCTTTATCACACTTTCTTTCTCTCTTTTCCTTTTTTCTCTTTACTTCTCTACATCTGTTGCTCATCCATCTGTTTACTGTCTTAATTAATTCAATATCTGTTTATTGCAATGAAGAAAAATGACTGATAGTAAATACTAGCCGTAAGCAGACACACTAAACAGAGGTGTGTGCGGTGTGTTTGTGCGGTGTGTGTGTGTGTATGTGCAGGGTGAGCGGTGTGTGTGTGTGTGTGTGTGTGTGTGTGTGTGTGTGTGTGTGTGTGCAGTGTGAGCGGGGTGTGTGTGTGTGTGTGTGTGCAGTGTGAGTGGTGTGTGTGTGTGCGGTGTGTGTGTGTGCCGTGTGTGTGCACGCGCGTCTCCGGGGACCTGATGCTCTGATCTGTCCATCACAGCATCAATAAATCAATACGTCCAATCTCAGCACAGCACCGCCCTGAGAGAATGAATTGGCTTTTATTGGCTCTTCTATTACAGCTCCACAGGGCGTCGCAGCAGCTCAGCAGGTTAGTGAACGTCTGCTGTGTGCTCATAGAGTCATCGGTTTGAATCCAGCTCACAACCATGTGCCAATCATTTTTGTATTTGGTTTTTTTCAAACTGAATTTTCTAAGATGAACGTTGTAAAAACAAAAAAAAAAGAGTCCATTTTAACATTTTAATGGATATTCAGTTGTTATCTATATAGCCCTAACCCTATAAAGACCATATCACTACAAATCATCTAATATCACTGCCAGCTATTTTGTAAATCATGCCTGAAACTTGAGCTGTGTAGTCTGTTAAAAGTTAAACCATTTAAACCAACTAAACCATCTCCATAGCAACTGTGCTAACTACCATCTGCTGGTGGAGCTTAGGTGATAATTGTTTATCAAACTATGATTTTCCAAGGTCAAGCTCAAGTGAGCACGTTGTCTGCATACATTTTACAGTTACATCATCATTACGAGATCTGACCTTTGACCTTTCGCCACCAAAATCTGATGCACAAGATATTCAGTGTGTTAGAATTACACTTCATAGGTTTAAAGAATCTCATAACTGGTGTTTAAATCCCATTTAAATGAAACCAACACTTGACTAGAAAATACAAGATACAGCCTACGTTCAAAAATCTGAAAACTCTGCAGCATGAATTCAAAATGTCTGAATAATTATTAGCAGTAAGAAGCAAAAACTTACAAAGACAGTGGCATCCTCCTTCAAAACTGTGTCACACAAACTAATATTCAACCGGCTGAGGAGTAAAATGCATTTTCACCAGCAGAAATTCAGACACAGGTGCTAACAGGTGTTACTAATAAGCTTAACGACGGCTCTGTTATAGTAACACAGTGTGACATGATTAAACTCATTATTTACAGCTGTGCGTCTCCTACTGTGCTACGAGGCTGAACACCGTCTTCTAGATTTGTCCGGGGCACAAAGGTTGAAGGTTGTAGTAAAGGTTGCAAGAAAGACAAATATTTACAACATTAGATGTACATCATGGAAATAATAATCTTTAAGAAATCATGTGTTTTATTGTGAAAATGTAAATATCCTAAGTATTTGAATAAGTCTTGGATAATATAAAATCTTTATATATTTACAGAGTAGGTTTCAGTTTTGTTTCCTTAAAATATATACAAGATATTTCAGAATAAAAGCCCCTAAATCCACTTGACAGTGACCCAGTCTGAGTCCAAAAAATCATCCACTAACAGCTGACCAAAAACAGTCAGTCCAGATTCTGAAAAACACCCCTCAACAAACAATTATCTGAACCCTAAACTGTTAGTGATAATACTGCAAACACACACACACACACACACACACACACACACACTGACTTATAAACATACACACACACACACACACACACACACACACACTGACTTATAAACATACACACACACACACACACACACACACACACACACACACACACACACACTGACTTATAAACATACACACACACACACACACACACACACACACACACACACACACAGCCCTGAGGCAGCAGCAGACTAAACTGTGACCTGAGTGCTGCTGGTCACTGGGTGGGAATGTTTCTGTGTACGATCTGTGAGTTCAACACAACGGCTGGGATTTCCATCTGTACTACTGCTGCCAAAAATTCTCCTCCTCTTCCTCCTCCTCCTCCTCCTCCTCCTCCTCCTCCTCCTCCCGCTGCTGGCCCCTGGCTAGACCGCTGGCAAAGCCCCACTTCCTGAATCCCAGTCTCCACGGCAACGCTGCCACGAAGAGGTGAAAGCCTTCCCAAAATCCTCTGCGGTTCTCAAGTGTATGGTTGTGTTTCTCTGTCCTGGTGTTGGTGTTTTCTGTGTGTGTGTGTGTGTGTGTGTGTGTATAAGTCAGCTTCCCTGCTGCCCTGACAGAGAATCAGTGCCACTGCAACTAGCGGTTTTATAAATAGAGCCAGAAGGGAAGCTTCAAAGCCACACCGTGTCATTACAGCTCTGAGAGGGCAAAACGAGATCTTTGAAGAAAAAGAAACTACCAGCAGAAACGCTGGAGAAACACTGAGAACATCTGTCTGATGACGAGACCCTCAGCAAGGCATTTTAGCTTTCTTTTCTGCATTAGTACAAACATGCACACTCACACTCAGACGTACAGTAACTTGGCTCATAGCGTTATCATTAGGACTGCAAGTTTTTTTGCGATTTCTAATCAACTACAATCTCCTCCCCATGGTTGTCTGCCACTGCCACTCAGACTAGTTTCAGGTTACATCTCTGTTTATCTAGAGTCTTATAAAATATGAACCATTTGTGTGAAATTTATAAAGCATAAATCCTGTGTAAAATCTTAAGTTATGGCTAAAAAGTGTTGACCTGTGACCGACATATTCTATTCAGTTCATGTTTGAGTCCAAGTGAATGTTTGTGCCAAATGTGAAGGGATTCCCTTGTAGAAGTCTTGAAATACCGCGTTTACAAGGCTAAAAAACATGTTTTGTGAGGTCCACACGCCCTTGACCTTTGATCTTTTACCACCAAATTTGAAGAAGTTCCGTCAAGGCGTTACTGAGATATGTGTCCATGAGAAAGGGGCGGACAACCAGAAAACAATAAAAACTGAAAACATACAATGTGAATCTTCATCAAAAGTTCCTTAGTCCCCTAGTTTGACCCATTTTTATCTAAATTGACTAAAGTGTGATTATTCTTATTATCTGTTAATTTATGATTAATCAGTTAACTGTTGTTATTTTTGCTTGTCAAATACTGATTATCAAAATTAATACTGATTTTCTGTTGACCAGTCCAGATTAAAGGAGCTATTTGTAAGTTTAGCTATTACTACATGGCTAATTTTAGCATTAACTGCTGTTTACTTACTAGTCTTTCTAAGAGCTTCAGCCATCGTTGCATTTATGAGACAACCTCTAAGCAGCACAATGTCTTCAGGGACGACTGGACGCTACAGTGACTCGGTATCGGGAAATAAAAAGACACGTCAACCGGGCCAGAGCTAGCTGGTTGGCATGCTAACTTCAGTAGAGGAAAAGAAGTGAGAGAGCAGACATCTCTTGCAGTAAAGGAGAGAACTCTTAGTGCTCTTAATGCTAATGTTGGCTATGTAGCAATAGCTAAACTTACAAATAGCTCTTTTAATCTTTTCTTTTTCTTTTAATATGACATTCATTAAACTGTGGTTTCAGCCAACATTTTCTACAACATTTATCTTGGCTCCTGCCTCTTCCTGTGACAGCGTGCAGTGGCTGAATCAGACCACGCAGAGATGCTGGATGCCTGACTGGACTGATTTATAACTCACACCCAGGATTTACATGGACACGGCCTGTTCCCACAGCTCAGCCTGGTCAGGGCATGTGAGTGTAACATGAAACAAAAGAGCAGGAGTGACATAAAACAGAGAGGAGACAACTTTGAGGCAGCAGTGAAGAATCCAAGCAACAGATTAAGAAGGAGAAAAAAAGGGATATAGACGGAGGAAGAGAAAACCAGACATTTGCAGAGTAACGGCCGTAACTGCCAGTGAAAGGCTTTGTGTCGTTCCAGAGCAGCATTCCTGCGCTCTAACAGCCGCTGACGGGAGTTTCACTGACACTCGTGCTCCACAGACAAACATAAAGCTCAGTTCAGCCTGACAGACTCCACAACATGGAGCTCCCTGAGCAGAAAACAGATCTGTTCTACATGTGCATCCAGAACCAGAGTTAAACTGGTGTCTAAAGTAAAAAGTGATATATATTGAAGAAATATTGACTGGTGAGGTGTTTTATAGAAATACCTGCACATTAATGGAACCACGTTTCTGTAATCACATCTGTCTGAGCCTACGCAGACTGGCTGTCGCTTCCTGGCTGTCGCTTCCTGGCTCCCGCTCATTACTTATGCTGTGTTAATGTCATATGGCTGCCACTTTCTGCTGTCACAGCAACAATCAATACTATGGAGGCACCATCTTCATGTGTGCACAGGAGCAGCTGTCAAAATACTGCATGTGACTGTGACAACAACATTTCCAGTTGCAGTACAGATAAAATGTCTGATATTGTCACAGAATCTGATGGGGAGCAACACCTGCCAACCCTCATCCTCCAACTTTAATGGAATAGTTTGATATTTTGCAAAATATACTTAGTGAAAAGATCAATATCACTCTGTATGCTAAATGTGGAGCAAGAGCCTGGGGGTAATTAGCCTAGCTTAGCATAAAGACTAGAGTCAGGGGAACGGGTAGCTAATGTAACTCCCTGAAAATCCACTTTTGTACATTTTTGTTTGTGTAAAGATTCAACAAATAAGTTGTCAAGGTGTTAATTGGTGAGCTTTAGATGTGTATGTGGATGTGTATTTGTGTGTTTACGCTAAAGCTAAGCTAAATCACCTGCCTGGCTCCTGCTCCATACTTAACGCAACATTGATGTCATATTCTTCGCAGAGAGAACTTCTGACTAGGGATGGGAATCGAGAACCGGTTCCAGTTGAGAACCGGTTCCAACTGGTTCGATCCATCGACATCATTTGCCTTTATGCTTAACGATTCCCTTACCGATGCCTTCCACTTAGTGCCGCTTGCAAAACAATGACGACAAAGAGGCAGTCAGCGCGAACGACAGCGGAGGAGTGGAGGAAATGTGGCTTAATTTCACACAAAATGACATGAACAGCGCAACGTGCAGCGTCTGTGGCACTAAGATTTCAAGCGACAGTGGAAACACCAACAACATGCTGAAACATTTGTGGTCACAGCATGGCAGTACATATCAGGAGTGCCATGTGTTTGGCGCTCTATGGCGCCGGTCAACGAGCGCTTCCCAGTCTCAGCAGAGCAGTGAAGGTCCTCGAGGGATTGAAGAGCTACAGAGCAGTTATCTATCTTGTTCAGTGTTCAGAGACTCATAATAAAATTTGCATTGTTGACACTGAAAACCTGTATAGGCCTACTTTTTTCCCCACACAGAAAATCCACAGGAATCGATAAAGAATCAGATCGATAAGCACAATCAATAATGACATTGGTATCAATAAAATCTTATCAATTCCCATCCCTATTTCTATCTGTGATGATGTCTCACTCTGGGTGAAAAGAAGAAAATACAGATTTAGTATTTTTCCACCTCCACCTCTACTCTCTTTTGGTACCAGGTTCTTCTTTTTCCACTGCAGATAGTAACCTCAATGTGGCGTTGTTATAGCGACAACACACAAAACTATCATGACTTGATCTTCAGATCACCTGACTTGCCGGCTTCTGGACCCAAATCTGCAGTAACGTCTTCACTATATCAATTAACACAAATATACAACTCATACAATACAAGATCAACCATAGAATACACTACACAGGGGAAAGAAGGTTTGAAATGGGTTAAAATGGGTGTTCCATTTCCCATTATCCCCCTCACTGTGCATATTAGGATTCTTATCTAACATCAATCTAAACAACACATCCAGCACAATACTCTCCCCTATCCTCATGAACTGCCAATCTAGAAAAACCATCAACACCACTGTACATCAACATCACTCACTCAACTTAAACTTTTTAGTTTAGTGCAGTACAGTTACATGAAAGTTATGAGTACACCTGACATAAATAAATGAGTCATGTGACCCTCATCTGATTGGAGATTTTCTCCAGTTTGACACAAAATTTTCAATCAAATTGTAAAATAACTTCTGGAAAAATCTACTATTATTTGGCTACATATCAATTGAAAAACAATCAGCCTCCATCAAGAACCCAACTACAAATTTTGACAAGAATATCTACATCAATATCTGGAACACTTTCATTAATAACTTAAACCAACACCACTCACCATCCACAGTAAATGATACCAGATTTAGCAAACAGACTGGTGAGCAGGCCGTTGACCCTCTGACTTAACTCTTGACAGTTAGTCCTTTGAATTGACATAACTGTATGTTTTCCTCTTCGACTTTGACATTTGATCTTCCTTCCTCTTCCTGGCTGTGTCACATGTCTTTATCATTGCTCTCATAAATGATATTTACATCTAAAACACACTTGTGTGCAGATAGCAGCAGAGGAGGGTGAGGATGATGAATGAGTAATTCCTCTTCTTAAATCACAGCCATGATTAGTAACACACTGACTGACTGCATGAATAAATGACTAGACTCACACAGACACATATACACACACACACACACACACACACACACACACACACACACACACACACACACACACGTACACATACATGCACTGACACTCACAGAAAAGCATTCACATACATTTAAGCACAAACTGGACCGGCTTGCCAATAATACTGTAGCTACTCAGCATGATGACTGGACAGAAGGAGAGGTAATTAAAGAGAGAGTGGAAAAAGGGCAACACTGGTGAAATAGAGTGAGACTGAGAAAGAAGAAGGAAAGTGTGTGCACAGGTTAAAAGTCTGAGATAAGACAGACGGAAAGTGAAAGGAGCAAACAGCCAGAATGGAGTCACTACTGGCTCTGAGCTTTTATTGGAACAATGTGATCATGTGTCATCACACAGCCATCTAACACACACACACACACACACACACACACACACACACACATAATCACACACACACACACACTGATCAATATTTACAGCTCGGGGACGTCACTGTGAACATCACAAAGATAACACTGTGTAAATAAGAAATCTCTCTCTCTGTTTCTCGCTGTCTCTATTTTTTCTGTTTCTTCTTTCATTCATGATAAAACACTATGAAACCAGAGAGCTGCAGGGAGAGACAGACAGACAGACAGACAGACAGACAGACAGGCAGAGAGGCAGACAGGCAGACAGGCCGACAGGCAGACAGGCAGACAGACAGACAGACAGACAGACAGACAGACAGACAGACAGACAGACAGGCAGACAGGCAGACAGACAGACAGACAGACAGACAGACAGACAGGCAGAGAGGCAGACAGGCAGACAGGCAGACAGACAGACAGACAGACAGACAGACAGACAGACAGACAGGCAGACAGACAGACAGACAGGCAGAGGGAGGACAGAGGTGCCGGTCGAAAGGAGATAATTAAAGCAAAATTAAAGAAATATTGTGTAAATATTTCACAAATGTTCTCAGATTTAAACTGCTTAACCTCATCAGGCCTCTGATAAACTCTCCAGATGAAACAATACGAGAAAGAAAAATGAAATGATCATAGTCTACATCCACACTGATGTGATAATAAGTGAACACTTTTATTTTAAGGCGTTAAAATACTTATTGAGCAAAAGTGCTGAACATTTGCTGCCTTCGTCCTCTCAGATGTGAGAATTTGCTGCTTCTCTGTTTTAGATAACTGCATGTTAAATAGCTGATCAGACAGAATAAGAAATCTGGAGGTGTCACCTTAGACTCTATAGAAACTTTATCACTCTATTATTCCTAATACCCAAGTGCTGCTTCCTACAGTTTCACACATTTCTACATGGTAGAGATTAAACAGTTTAAACAACAGACTCTGTTTTATTTCATTGTAAAATGAATATCTTTGAATTTTGTGCAATCTGGAGAGGTCACCTTGACCTCTGAGAACTTGCAATAGGCATTTTTCACTTACATTTTAATCAACTAAACAGCTAATCAATGTATCAGAACTAATAATGAAGATAATCATTAGTTGCAGCCAAACAGGAAAATAGAAAGAAAAGAAATCGGCTGTATTATGTCTGTCATTTGAGCAAAACCAATCCGATTAACAAAACTGAAATCCCCTGATTAAGGAACATGATGTCGTCTCAAAAGAGTTTTCTGTTCACTCCTTGAACCTCAGCACCACAGACATACTGGGGCTTTTCCAGCTTTATAACACACAGTAGTAAGGGGGTGTGTCTGTAGCCATTGCAGAGGGGAAAAAAAATAGGTGGAAGAGACGATTTAATCAGATAATTCTGTCTGTACAAAACTGAAATTAATTATGAATAGCTTGTTTGTGTCTCACTGTATCTCAGACTTGACTGAAGAGGACAGTAGACTGGTGGGTGAAGGTACAGCATAAGGCTGGAGGGAGATGTGCGTTTGACCATCTGGTACAAAGCGGCAGGAGGGGAGTCCTCACTCTCTCTTTCTCTGTGGCTGCACCTTGCATAATATCAGGTTCACCAGACAGACAGACAGACAGACAGACAGACAGACAGACAGACAGACAGACAGACTGACAGACAGACAGACAGACAGACAGACAGACAGACAGACAGACTGACAGACAGACAGACAGACAGACAGACAGACAGACAGGCAGGCAGGCAGGCAGGCAGACAGACAGACAGACAGACAGACAGACAGACAGACAGACAGACAGACAGACTGACAGACAGACAGACAGACAGACAGACAGACAGACAGACAGGCAGGCAGGCAGACAGACAGACAGACAGACAGACAGACAGACAGGCAGGCAGACAGACAGACAGACAGACAGACAGACAGACAGACAGGCAGGCAGACAGACTGACAGACAGCCTGCAGTGATGGAGCCCACTGGGATTCTCTTCTACAGCAGGTGGAGGTGAAGATGGAGGCGATGATGATGATAATGATGATGGTGGTGGTGGGAGGGTCTCTGGCTGTAGGGATGTTGATGTGTGTTTGTGCACATAAAACAGTTATCACCACTTTTGCAGGCATGCCCCCCCCCCCCCCCTTCTCTCTCCCTCTCTCTCCCTCTCTCCCTCTGACTGTCTGTCTCTGATGTGAAGAGAGGATGGTTGTTTGCATGAATGAACATCAGACATGGAGACCTAAACGGTGTGTGCAGGAGCAGACTGGGAAGCGGGGGGGGGGGGGGGCTCTTTGTCCAGCACACCGCCCCTGCTCGGATCGTATGGATGACACCGACTAATTACATTTATCCATTTGTGACCGCCGCTGTAACCTGCTGCTGCTGCTGAGGCTCTCATTAGTGGGAACAACCTCGGCAGCTTCTCACGACCCAGAAACCCTCCGTGACTGAGTGTCCGCCGGTTATTTCCAGCCCAGCCCTCCAGCTCACAAATCACGAGCAGTGTGCTGAGAAACAGGACGGGTTGAGGCATTAACACACTATCTGATGGTATATTGAAACCACATCTCTTTAAATGAATGTCCGTGATCAACACGTTATTGATCAGGCTCGTTGTAACACGTTATAAAGCCAGATTCATCAATATGTTGATTGTAATATGCACAGTTTAGGATTAGGTTACAGCCCTGAGGAAATAAGAGCTCTAAATTTGTTTTAAAGTGGCTCGAGAGTTTATAGTGATCGATAGTTTTGATTGGTATGCTTCTAAGAATCCATTTTGATCAGTTAATGTCACTACAGGAGTCGACAGGTGCTGATACTACATGGATATGCTGCCGAACACACACGGGTCCGTATGAAGCAGAAAACACCAGCGGGGCTGCATCAGCTCCGGAGCCGCTTACCTTCACCGGGCAGCAGCGGTCCTGGAATCCGAGCAGAGAGCGAGGGAGGCCGGGGATGCTGCCGCCGCCGCTCCCTCTCTGGACGGAGGAATGGATGGATGGATGGATGGATAAAAGGTTGGATGTTCTCCGCTCCACCGATCGGGTTTCTGCTGCCACGCTTCCTCCAAAAAGCGGGCCGACGCACAGCCGGGGGATGAGGCTGTGGAGAGAAGCAGGCAACGTGATCCTGAATGGTAATGGCTGTCCGATTCCTCCTCCTTTCCCCCTCTCTCTCCCTCTCTCTCTCTTCTCCTCTCGCCTTCTACAACCCCCCACCAGCCCTCCTCTCCTGGTCCGCTTTCACACACTCACACACACACACTGGCACACACACTCGCTTTCTCTTCAATAGGCTGTTTTCACGGCTCCGACACTTAACCCATGTCTATTGAGTGTGTTAAGTGTCGCGGAAATTGAGATTTCGGTTGTAGTCCTGCGTCATCCGTGGCTCAGCAGCACCGCCAAACCCAGGCCGGCCGACACACACACACACACACACACACACACACACACACACACACACACACACACACACACACACACACACACTTTCTCCCACTTTAGGGAGTAGAGGGAGAAAAGGGCGTTCACACAATCACACTGGAATATGTTGCAGCCGCTTGTCATTCACATATAGGCCTGTTCTGGATTATATAGAAGAAGCGGCTCTGGGTGAGATCTGCACTTTTACATCACATGTGATAGTATTAATCTTGGTTTTTATAATCCCTCCACACACACAGCCCAACACCCCCTCCCTCTCCAAACAGCTGGAGGAAGAAGAGGGAGTAGCTCAGAAAGCAATTGATTACAGCTGGTGAGATAGAGAGGGGAGCAGCAGGGAGGAGGTCTTCACTGTTTGGGCTGACCTTGGATATAGAGAGGTCAGAGTCCCAGACCTCACAGGGTCCAACAGCTCAGGGTTTGCCTGTTTATCCTTAAAGGTCCATACAGTATAAAGGCACATGTCCATGTGTTGTGTGCTTATGAAGCAGGTCTAGGTTCTATATTTATACTGTGAAAGTATAAAAGCGCTCCGTCCACTGAGAAATGCACACAGTTGCAAAACTGCACACCCAAACACGCTGGACTTATTATATTTTATATTAATGATGGGAAAAAAATACTGCATGTGATGTTGCTCCAACAGAAAATGATCACCAACACTGCAGTTCCCCTCATCTCTACAGGGCATGTTAGCATTGTTCAGCTCATCGTTTTGTTCTACAGCCCATAACTCTCACTGCTTTGATCAGGATCACCCAGTTTACAGCAAAACAACCCCTCTGCTCACGACTAAAGTTAGAGACAGTCTGGTGAACATATCGAAGCATTTAGCAGCTAAAGAGTCAGACATTTCCCTCAGGAGTTGGTGGAGACCAAAACCAGAGCTAAAAGCAGAGGGAATACTGGCCTGACATTTATTAAGGATCATACTGTTACATGTTAACTACATGTGTGCTGTAAAAAGCAACCGTCGCCACAGGGGTAAAGCTTGTGAAATGATAATATATCAGTGCTGTGTCTACAACTTGTTGCACAGCCACCAAGTAACAAAAGAAAAAAAAAGTTACCCAAAACAAAACCAAGGCCATACGTACAAACTTTACCATTGTCATACATTTTTTGCAGCTCTTTAATATGTGAATATTGTTCTTGGATCCTATATGTATGGCAGCCTGTTATTATGTTGCTTGTTTGTTTGTTTTTTTTGATAGAGATGCAATATTTGGACTCTGATGGGAATTCTCCAGTTACATAATCACATATCCCCGACGATGGAACGAGCTACCAGATGCTATCAGAGCAGGGGCGTCGCTCTCTACCTTCAAGAATCTGTTGAAGACTCATCTCTCCTCCTCCACACCTCTAACACCCCGACATGCCTTACTAGCTCTTACTCTGCTCTCTCATTGCACTTCTTTACCTGATCTCCTTGCATTTTGCCTTATTGAACAGATTTAGCTCTTAGTACTTACATCAAGTTCTCCTACTGCGCTGAAGCTTTAGTGTTGTCTCTCACTTGTAAGTCCCTTTGGATAAACGCATCTGATAAATAATAAATGTAAATATAAATATATGATTTAATAATTTTTCACTCTTTTAAACTGTCTTACAAATTATTATGTTGTTTTATTGCTTTTATTGTTTTTTTAATACATTACACTGTATATTGCTTTATGTTCAAAATTGTTTTTATATTTTTATTATTGTCTCTCCTATTGTATATTTTGTTTCAGGGCGTCCTTGAAAAAGACAGCTTGTCCTCAATGTCCTTCCCTGTATAAATAAAGGTTTGAATGAATGAAAAAATCTGTCTGTGTTTAGGAATATAAAAACAAAGTATATTTAATATTTTGCCATACAGTTAGAACTGAGCAAACAGTTTTGTTAGTTTTATTTGTCTGCAGCAGTGAGGTCCGAGGTGGCTTTTATTCTTTATTTGACGTCAATTGAAACAAAATAAATTTATCTCCATGGACATGATGGAGCCTGAAGTGCGATGCACAGAATACCACACAAGAGTCTGATTGTGCAAGAGTCAGCTTTGACAGAATTTCACTGAGTGTGACTGTTTGAGTGTTGAATGGAAAACAGTCTGGTATTAGTTGATGTGTCTGTCTGGGGCTCAGACTGATAAGACACTCGGTCAAATGGGTATCACTGGAAATGCTGTGTGTATGTTGGGGGTGGTGGTAGTGTTGTTGGCTCTGCTGTGGGATAATCCAGACTCTCATCCTCCTCATCGGCCCCCGTCACAGGGAGAGAGGCACAGCTGGATTATCTGTGCTGCAGCCGCTTTAATCAAACAGCAGCCAACGGACCGATCGGCCACATGAACTGAAGGCTACTGTGACGAAAAACAAAGGGTAAAGTTCACCATCATCACTGCTCATTCTTTCTTTATCAGTTAACTATTCAACTGTGTTGAATTGATTATCTTTCACTATAAACACAGCTGTAGTGGGACACAGTTCTGGGGCCTCTGGCTGTGACAAAATTAGATTTACACAATTGAAACCTTGTGATAATGCAAGTCATGGATCTACATTATTGTACAATCATCAGAAATGCAGCTATGATTATCTATAATTTTCAATTTAATAAAGCTAATTTGGATTTGAAAGGAGAACAATGAGGCAACTGCCTTCAGACAAAGCCTCACTGTGTGAGTCGTTCTTCGTGGAAAAACTTATTCATCCACACATGTGTACACACAGACAAAGTCAGTGGAGTTTAATGGATCAGATTTGAAGAAGTGGCAATAAAGTGAGGACACAGTTTAGATTGCGGTGACACTGCCCCGAGGCCAGTTCAGCGTCAACATCTCTCACTGTCAGTTTGGCCTGACGTGACCTGTTTGAGCATTTAGCTGATAATCGCTCCTTAATGATCTAAAAATGAAAATTCTGGGGGGGTCAGAGGATGATATCAAGGATGGTAAAATGTTTCTTTCCGTCATATAAATGCACAACCATGTTTATTTTTATGCCAGCGACAGCCAGAGCCCGAGGCACATTGTTTTCGGGTTGTCCATCCGTCCCATTCTCATGGACACGATATCCCAGTAACACCATGACGGAACTTCTTCAAATTTGGCACAAACATTCACTTGGACTCAAGGATGAACGGAGATTTTGGTGGTCAAAGGTCAGTGGTTAAGGTCACTGTGACTCAGAAAACACTTTTTAGCTGTTACTCACAAAGAAACTGCAACAAAATTCGAGGCAAATGGTTCATATTTTCTCTGACTCTGGATAAACAGGGATGTAACCTGAAGCTAATCTGAGTAGAGGAGGCAGACAACCACCAGGAGGTGATTCTAGTTTCTTTTGTAATACTGAACAGTTTTCAGCTTCTACCTTCATCCAATCATTATCACTCAAAAAAAAAACGTGATATAATTAAGGTCAGAGAGAGGATTTTGGAAATATGGAGGTTTCAGGTCTAAATTCTCCCAGCATACCCTCACCAAACCAAGAGCATTAAAGGGGCTATATGTACATTTTCATTTGATCGTTGTCTTCATAAAACAAGAGGTTATAATACGTCTTCTGAGCAGAGCTACGTATGAAAGTGACAGGATGACAGGTGATTCAGGCCGGGAATAGCTGGTTAGCATGCTAATTTCAGTAAGAAAAGATGTGACAGAAACAAGAGCTAACATTAGTGTTTGTTTCCACCTCTGGAGACAGCTGTTGGTGAGTAAAGGAATGAAGCTTGATGATGAACTCGCAATGTTTCCCCAAGACTGGTAATCAAACAGCTATTAATGCTAATGTTAGCTATGTAGCAACAGCGAAACTTACAAATAGCTCCTTTAAATGAATGAAAAAATAAGATTAAGTAAATAAGAAGAGTGTTCAACTTGTATTTTCTGTCTTTGTGTCAGTTATGTTATCCTGTTTGAGAATATTAAACTCATTTAATTTGAATTAAATCTATTAAGGTTTGTGCCTAAAAACCGCAAGAGTTGGTCTAACAAAATATGAGAACCAACATGTGTAATTATAGAATATAAACTCCTCTTCGTAACAGTAAACCCCACAAATGTGGATGAATATTACATTCAAAGACATGACCTCGTTGTCCTCGACAGTGGCTATGGGCATGTTTATAATTTATTCTCAGTCTGACCTCACTGTGTATACAAATGTTGCTGGGAATTAAAACCTGAGGGGCTTGTAACAAGTGTGGTTAATGAATATGCAGGCATGAAACTGCAAAGTGCTTTGAGTTCAACTATCTAACTAAAATGAGCAGAAATATTTGCTTGTAGAACCAGACAATGAAGAAATGTTGACGTGTGACTTCTCAAATTTTACCTCCTGGATTATCTGTGCTCCTGGCTCCATCTTGTGGTGACTCGAGGAGCTTCTTAATCCCATCATCCTGATTTAAACGCTGGTAATTGAATCAAGGTTGTCAAAGAGCATCCATCCATATCAGTCTCTCATTGGAGTGGCCCGGCCGTCCCTCGGGACCGTTTACTCTCTTGATCCGTTGCACAATTTCCTGAAATTAGGTCAGTGGGTTAAGAAAGTGAACTGTAGTTTACTTCCATTTACAGCAGAGGCACAGATACACAGTACATATACTACAGACTGCCACAGCCGGAGGAATGACCTTACATCGCTCAACTCAGGTCATAAAATCAGCTGTGGGGAGGTTACGTAAAATCTGTTGGTTTGATACTGGCTGCTTTTTTTTTATAGCAAACAGGGCAAGTGAGGAATTTATTGCCCCACAAATTAGCCCAATAATTAACAACAGCTGACACCGAGTCCACATTAGACTAAACACATAAATCCCTTTGGATAAAAAAAAAAAGTTGTATCAATAATTGTACTATAAAAATGTCAACATCTTTAGAAAGCTCAAATTATTAAAATAATAAAACATGAATTTCACCCAATTGTTTTATAGGAACATTTTCACATCAGTAAGTCTGGTCTGCTAATCTTTATACAAAGTTATATATGCTGTTATTTCGTTTTTTGTACTAGTGGAGGAAGCAGAAAGTAAGCAATAAGCACTGAAAAAGTACTCTGTAAGAGTAGTAATAGTACTACAGTATATTGAAAATATTACAGAAATAAAAGTATTATTAGCAAAATGTAGTTAAAGCATCATATGAATAAAAACTCAATCTGAGAGATTATTAGGTTATAATTATTAATGCATTAAAGGATATGTTTGTAAGTTTTGCTATTGCTACATAGCTAACATTAGCATTAATAGCTGTTTACCTACCAGTCTTGCAAAGAGCTTCAGCCATTGTTGCATTTATTAGACAAGAGGTTATAATACGTCCTTATGAGCATGAGCTACGTCTTCAAGGAAGATTGAATGCTACAGTGACTCGGTATCGGAAAGTGATGAGACGGGCTGAACAGGCTGGAGCTACCTGATTAGCATGCTAACTTCAGCAGAGTAAAAGAAGTGATAGAAATAGAAGCAAAATAACCAGGACCAAGTTTGATGCTGAACTTGCAACATTTCTTCTAGACTGTTAAGTAAACAGCTGTTAATGCTAATCTTAGCTATGTAGCAATAGCAAAAAGATTACAGTTCAAATAGCTTAAATGTGTAAGAAACATTTTACTGGTGTAGCTTTTGGAGTACAGTCCATGAGTAAATGTACTTGTTTACTTTCTACCACAGTTTTTTACTCTGTTGGGTGGTTGCTGTATCAACTTTATTTCTAGTTATCATCTCATTACAGGGCAATCGGCAAACTCAGACAGTTTAAATTGACAATCTGTGCCGGGATTCATTCATTTATGAGCAACCCTTTGAACAAAATCACACTCCCATCAACTGCAAGCTTATTGTTTTCATTCTGTCTGCACATATATCACTACGTTAAAAAAAAAAAGCAGAGAGAAGATGAGAGTGAAGGAAAAGACATGAAGAAGTGGACAGTGGGTGATAACATTTATTTGCAAACTTGTACAGGCGAACAGGAAATAGTGATATCTGAATAACTATACACAAGAACAGAACTGCGGACAGTTGTGTGCTCCCTCATGGCGCCTGCTCGCCCTTGCCTGAGTGGCTTGGTGGCGGCGTGTAGGTCCCCTCTTTCACCATCTTGTCGCGCTGCTGGCGGATAGCATGAAGCCTCTCGTGCTGCGGCAAGGAAGAGAAGAAGTAGTCAGTGTTGAGACGGAGAGAGAATAAGAAAATAGAGTAATTAAAGAGAATGTTCCACATCCCTCTACCCCGTCTCTGATTATAGTAATATCCCAAAACACCAAGTCCGAAGTACAAGTTTTTAACAGCTAAAAATTTCTACTTTAATTAATCTTCAATGTGTGTGAATTTAATTTCATATCCTGAAGTTCTTAGCTGACGTTCATCTTTGATCAACATTTCATCGCCGCTGTTTTTTTAAAAGAAGATGAAATAACTTGAGGTGAGGAAGTTCTCTGCTGAAACACATTCTGCTAACAACACTGACCTCAGTTTAACTCTGACATCTTTAAGAGAATTAGACTTGGATGTTTTTCTTTCTGATAACAGGTCTGTTATCAGGTCTGTTATATAATTTTTATTCCTAGCTCACAGATGCCATTTTTCCCTTCCTCCCTCCCAATCAATCAAAACAAACTCGGTTTGGCAGTTTAACTTTGCTTAGTTTATCTGAAAAGACAATTCAATTATTACATTTCATTTACTTGTGAGCTTGTGGTACAAACATTCAAACTGAAGCAATAACAGCTCAGATAATGTTAAAATCAGCAGCGTGTTTGTTTTACCTTGAGATCACCTGGAGTTTTGTATGTTTACTGGTTCTGTTGATTTTCTGATGCTGATTTTTCTTTTGGTCGATTATTTTTTGATTAACAGAAAATGAATTTAATGTAATTTGAGTAAAAATCCTTTTTTAAAAATCCACCATGCTTCAGTGTTGTACAATAATTCAATGTGAGAGAGTCTCAAGTCTAAATTCTTTGTTGAAAATCAGTAAGACTCTGTCATAGACATATTCAGTGCACAGGAGTTAGTAACAACTCTGCTTTTTGTTCTTTTTGATCAAAGTTTCTGCTCTGTGTCACATGTATTGTCCTTGCCTTAATGGTAAATTGATTGTTTTTCCATTATACTGGCAAATTATTGTGAATTAGACATGATCTATGAAATAAATGACAAACATTCCCCAACAATCTATGTGACCTAGATAGATACTTTATTTATCCCCTAGGGGATGTGTCCATTAGCTCATTGTTGATAATAATAATAATAAAAACCTTTACTGTATTATCTGCATCCTGGTCTTTCAAACTTAAAACTTACAAATAGATGATCACAGTCTGACTTCTGACTCAGTATAATAGCTAAATCCTACATTTGTGAGTTACAGGTTTATGTGATAGACTGGTGACAGGTAAAAGCAGAAACTCCACATAGACATAAATGAATAAGAGTTGTCTATGGTGAGTTTTGGATTTAAAGACGGATATTTTGAGAGATTCAAGAGCAGTTTAAAGGAGGGCTAAAACATGTTGTGGACAATTTGCAAAATAATAAACAGATCCCCTCTTCACTCACCGTCTTCTGCCTGTGCATGCACTCATAGAAGTCCTCAAACTCCAGCTGGCACTCCTTCTTGGCGCGGGTCTGCCCGATGCCGTGGGCACATTCGATCCAGTCCTTCTCAAAGGCGTGGCAGCGAGACGCCCGTTTGTTGGGCTGCGGTCCGCTCTGCAGCAGCAGCCAGCGGTCCAGGCTGATGCCAAGCCGTGACTGCACGTCCACAAACGGCATGATGCTGATGGGGGGGGGGGGAGTGGAAATGATACGGACCAAAATGGGATGTTGTGGATGGGACAGATTAAGGGAAGATAGACAGGGTGATATAGATAATTCTCTTCTGTTCACAAACACTTTACTGGATAAATCAGATGCACTGCTTCGTTATTACACAACAACAGTATGTACCTCAGACGAGGCAGTGGTCTATCATGCAGGTTACATACCCACCACTATATTTAGAGTCATGGCATTATTTAGATTATATCACCAGTCAGTGGAGCAAAGTGCTGGTGCAGTTTAATAAAAGCCTCACAGTGCCTGGCCTGTTTGTTCTTGCCTGAATAACACAGTGATGTTTTGTCCATCAGCATTTAGGCTTCTTTTGTTACAGAAACTGTATCTTCACAGCTGTATCTGAAATTTAATTTTTGATTTATTTTCAAACAAAATAACCACTGGCTATAGCACCTAACACTTCTAATAAACTGTTCTTTGAGAGTGCTTTACAAGACATAGACACAGACATAAATAAGACGATGTATATAAATTAATAAAAGCATAGAATATCTGGATACAATCATAAAAACAATAGCACTGCACAGAGAAAGTAAACAAATAAGTGTGCTCAGTCATGTCTTCATTTTTCTGTGATATTAAAAATGTAATTTATTTGATAAGGACAAGGAGTTTATAGCTGTAGCTAATTCTCGACTCCTGTCCCTAGCTGGGCTTTTTATTATATAATGTAATTAAAACAGTTGTTAGCAAAGAAAACACAAAACCGACAAAACAATTGATAATATCCTCCGATTAGCTAAAAATATACAGATGTATATTCCACAATTCAATTTGCAATCAAATTAAATTACATTTAATCATCGATGCTCTTTAGTAAAGATATTTACAGCTGTTTTTTTTTTTATTTTAATAAATTGATCTCTGACCTGAAAAGTTGTGGATGTTACTCACCCAGAAACACACTAATGCCCGGAAGAACCACAGATTTTACAGTTCAGTCAAAGAGACAAACTCCTGTCTATGTTTCTTCTGTTATTATTAGCCTGCTAGCTTTCCGTAGACAGGTAGCTACATAGCTAGCGAATAACTACTTTGCTGTATAATTACCCAAACAACAATATTTGTCTATAAATGTACTAATTGACTACATGTTGGATGAGCTTGTGATCAGGTCAGACTGGTATAGTAAGACTCTTTCACGGTCTTGATTCTCCTTCAATGACAGTCTGTTCATGCTAGCAACAGGCCGCTCTCATTCAACACTATTTACACTATTTCCGGTGAACACATTACTATTTTCAAACATCAAATTAATTTGACTGTATATAAAAACACTTAACGTGCTGTTAACATCCTATTAAATGACTATATTTACCGTGTTTTGTAGGATTCACTTTAACCTTCCTCCGACTCCACACGTTCTGCTTTACGGCTCAGCACAACACGACGTCTTCTTCACGCGTTACGACGGTTCATCATAACGTGATGACGCGTTAGCGCCACCAACTGGACTGGAGTCTAGATTGGGACTGAATATAAAGAGGTACATACATGTCTACTGGATTTAAATATCCATTATTAAGAGCTGAAAGACAACCTGCATGTTGTCCACAATATATATATATATATATATATATTTTTTTTTTTCAAACAAGTTGCTGCACCTGTTAATGTCATTCCACATGTTGTTGTTATTGTTTACTGAGCCTGTCTTCTTCTTCTCTCTGAGTTTAATGTCTGACCAGGAAACTTGTGGTGTCATACTGCTCTCGTCAGTCCTGGAAGAATCACATCTCTAGTACCTACGACCTATAAAGGATATATAAAAGAAAACCTTTTCAAACAAAGCACAGAGGTGATATGTGCTATATATATATATATATATATGATATATATATGTGTGTGTGTGTTTTGGGACTTATATGACTGTAATGTTAAAGCTCCTGTGTTGAAAACAGCCTAAAACAGTGACACGTCTCTCTCCACAACAGTGTTTCCCAGGCAGACCTTTTTCACAGCAGTGAAACCTCAGGTGTAACTGATGACATTAACAACAGCTGCAATTAATTATGTTATTATCTTCACCTGTGTTTGACGAGTTCAAAATGTTTAGATCGTCTCTCCCAGTATAAATGACAATGACTCATTGCTTTGGTGCAACATCAGATTGTGTTTATTTATTTTTTCCCCTCAAAGGTCCACAAGTTGTCTCTCACAGTCCTGCATGTACAACCCCACACAAGGCAGAGCTCTAACAGTGACAGGAAATACACAAACAGAATAATAACACTTAAATATTGCTATCTATATACTCTAAAACCTTTTCAAATAAAGACAGGAACAGCTGTGTTCTCAATAGGACTTCCATTAACACTCAGTCAGACTCTTTCAGGAAGTTTGGGTTTCCATCCGTGGTACATTCGTGTGTTTTCTCACAGGCAAGCAGGCAGAAACAAGTGGTAAGTGCAGACCAAACAAAGCACTGTCAAGTTACATAAGCAGCTAAATCCATAAAGCTACTCTGAGATGATTGAAAAAGGCTCCCACCCCGATTCCTTGTGGATTGAAGGAAAACCTGGTGGAAAACCTTTTTAAACAGAAGCACAGAGGTGATCCAAAGCTAAGAAACAGGTCAGGCTAGTGAGGATGATTAAGAAGAGCTTATTGGCATCAATAATTGAAGTGTTTGGCTTCAAAAGTGACACTGACCTGTAAAAGATGATTTATACAACATAAATTAATAGAAGAAAATAGAAAAAATAAGAACAATTACAGTCCTTGCATCATAAAATTGATTTAAAAAAACTTGGACGCCCTTTAAATTAAAAATACTGAATGATAAACTTGGTTATATAATGTTTTTTTGAGCCAAACTCTTCTTGAGTTACATCCAACATAAAAGGCCTTCTGGTAGGTGATGTGTTTTGGTTGTACCACAGACTGTTGTGTTTGTATGCAACTGAAGTAAACTGATGTAACATAGCAACAGACGATGAACAGCAAAAAAAAAAAGAAGATAAATAAGATAAATTCAGATAAAGTGCACAAGTGCTCATTCAAAAAACACAGTGGGACGAACAAATACATTCATCAGGAGTCCATCCATTCACAAACACACACACTCACACACTCTCACACACACACACACACACCATTCAGGTGGGTCAGACAGCCAGTTAACACGTCGGAAACCAAAACCAGTTGGCTGTGTGTTGTGTTGTTGGTCATTGAGTGTCTCTAAGGCAGGCAGGCAGCCAACTGTCAAACACAGGTCCAGTCACATGACACACACCTGAACGACACAGTGAGAGAAGTCTGACAATGACGGGCCGTTGTGGTAGTTACAGAGTGAGCAGCGTCAGGTTAGGCAGCTAGTTTTAGGTGGAAGTGATGTGTTCACTGTCTGATGGATCATTTCCTACCAGAGTTTTCAAACACGATCACAAATTACAGCTTATTATTTGTTCTTTTATGGATTAATCGACTGACAAAAAAATAATCAGCAACTATTTTGATAATCAAATTATTATTATTACTTTTTAACCAAAAATGTGAGGATTTGCTGTTTCCCTTTGTCGTATATGACAGTAAACAGATGATCTTTTTGATTTCAGACTGAACAATCTGAATAAGTAAAACTTGGCTCTAGAAAATTATTTTTGAGTATCTTTTACTATTTTCTGACATTTTAAAGAGAAAACCGTTACTGGTTAATAGAGACAATAAATGCCAAATTAAAAATAAAATAATAATAAAAGATGAGTAAGAATAAGAAAGACGGTGAGATGTGGTTCAAAACTCCTAGAAAAAGCCAGTAAGTGGAGCTTGAGTTAGGATTTTTTTTGTGAAAAATCCTGTTTCCAAGAACAAACTGTAAAACTGAACATTTCAGAAATGTCAAATAAGCAAACCACAGTGTATTTGATAGTAAAAAGTAGAAAACAGTACTTGGTACAGTATTACTTAACTGTCCACCTATGTTTAAGTTTGTTATTATAGTCGCATAAGTCAAGTTATTATGCAAATGAGATGCATTTTCAGATTATATTTTACTTTTATTAGAGTAACTGATGTTGCTTTTTATTTCAGCCAAGTGCCACACAGGCAGCAAAATAAACTTCTGGCCCAACATATTCCTGGTTCCTCGGCCCGAGTCCGGCCCATATACTTTCCCATCTGGACAGATTCTTCAGTTATCCTCTTGTATTGTCTGACAGCTGTAAGATTGTCTGTGTGTATCCGCCACAGTTGGTCCAGATGTGGAATTAGCATGTTATAATCATGGTGTATATGGGCCAGATTGGGGCCGTGGAACCAGGTGCATACTGGGCCGGAAGAAAACGAGCATGTGGCCCGAGCACCAGCTGGTTGTATTTTGCTGCCTGGGCACAGTTGTATGTGATGTTTGTTTTCCATAACATGTTAATACATGGGAGTCTAAATCTAAATCTGAAGTTGCATTTCTTTTTTAATATGTGAAACGTTTGATATAGGTTTTTATGAACGTTAGTGTGAAGGCAGATTAAGCTTATTTCTTTCACACACTCGTGTAGCTCCTACATAAATGTGTTATTTCAAATAATTGAAGATTCCTATTTAGCTTACAATGATAGAAAACTGGCTGGAATTTTGATTTCTGCATTTTTAGATTAACGTTATATTTATATTTATATAAGTTTATACTGGATGATAAAGCGCTTCAGTACTGGTCTGTTCTAAACTGTCTGGAGTATGAAAAAGGTCCAACACTGTCAAAAACACAAGAACAGAACAAGAATAAAGTTGCTTCTCTTTGTGCATTTCTCTGCAGTGTCTTGTGGCCACGTCATTGTCAGAACTCACTCATTCATTTCTGTGATTTAGAAAGTCTGGACCTAATTTTTTCTCCCCATTTTCAACCCCCCCCCCCAGCCCTCCTCCTCCTCCTCCTCCTCCTCCTCCTTCTCTGTGCAGAGAAAGTGAGATTCAAGTGCAGCTTCTCTCTTTGAGTAAACTTTAACTCTGACCAGTGCAACAGAAACTCGCTGCCCTTTTAAACCTTTCACACGAGGCTCGGCACATGCAGACTCATGCACACAGCAAATAATACAATTTCAAGGTCATCTGAATATAAATAGAGGAAAAGAGGAAAATAAAGCCACGATAGTTGAGTACAAAGTCCACATTCATTCACACATCGTTAAAAACATCCCCCTCGTCTTCAGCTCACATCCTAACGGTCCCTCTCCCTCTGCTGTGCTCGGTGACACTTCACCTTCTTTCATCATTTCAGTTTTGCAATATTTCTTGTGGAAAATTTGTACCTCTTGCTTTTTTTCTTTTCTTTTCTTTTTTTTTTGCTTAAGTAGCCAAGGCATTTTGCACCAAGGAGTAAACATAAATCATCATCTTATAAATCTCAGAGGTAGAACCCTGACAATTTACTCAGTGAGGAGATTGACAGGTAGATAGATAAGACAGACAGACGAGAGTGAACAAACGCTGTCTGTGTTTAAGACGGTGTCTGTGAGGCGCAAAAGCAGCAGATGAGTAATGACAACAGAAAGAAAAGCCATGAAGTCAGGGAGAGTTTAGATGTAAATGTCGGGGATCAGTTTGTTTTTTTGTGCAATCCTGAGAGCCGCTCTTCTCTCAGACATAGAGGATGACGTTGCTGTCCCCGGGACAGTGAAGGCCTTCGGTGGAGGGGTTCAGGGCTCGGCAAGAGGGGGGCTGGGCCTGCTGGCCGGCCGCCAGGTGACAGCTTTTGGGGTGAGGCGAGTCACAGTCGTCGGACGTCAGCTCTGCGATGTCGTCCGACTGCGTGTCCGACATCTCCAGGTCGCTGCGGATGCTCTCCGGCTGAGCCAGGGTGACGTCTCTGAGCCCCTCCCTGATCGACACCCCCGGTGAAAGTCCCAACGCCGAGCCGGACAAAGCCCCGCCCCGTCTGGAGCTGCAGTCCTGAGGCTCCTCGCCTCCTGAGGCGGTCGCCATGGCAGCGGAACCCTGGGGTGGGGTGAGGTCCTCTTCGCTGGTCAGGCAGAGATGGCTGGGTTTGGTCTCGATGTCCACCTGGATCTCCAGGTTGGTGCACTCCCTGCAGGAACACATGGTTAAAACATTATGCTTCTGATGTTAGAAAACCACTGGAGAATATAACAGAGAATTTGAAGAGGATTTTTGTGAGATCGATAAGAAATGTATTAAAAGAAAGGAAGTGTTATGTCAAATATTGAATGGCTTTATATCAAATTAGTTATAATTATACATAAATATTAAGAGAAGGAGGAGATTTGAATGTAACGTGTTTGCCGCTTTGTCTTGAAAAATTGAGATTCAGCTGTTTTTCCTGTTAATGGTTTTAAGATAAAAGATTGTATTAGCTAAACAATATTATATAATATGGTTAATAATATCGTGTGCTTTACACTTATGGTCATTTATATTTTGTTAATAAATTTCTGTATCCACTAGTAAATATAATATCTTGTAAAACATTTTTTTTTTTAAAAGATGATTTTAATTTTGTAGTATCTACTGTTTATATTAGTCACATGACTGGTCATAAAACTGGAAACTTTACTCTCCCTTGCTTTATTTCTCTTAGTTACTCTGTATTGGTTTTTATACACATGATTGTTTACATTTTTTTATCTGATTTTCTTCTCTTTGAAATCTATTAATTAATTAATTAAATTTATTTAATTAATTGATTCTACTTTTTACTGTCTTTGTCAAGCACTCTAATGTAGCTTTTGAAAAGATTTAAAGAAACTTTATTTTCATCTTAATTTCATTTTTAATATTTAATCTTAACCTAAAAACCATATATTAACTGTAAAAGGGAGAACAAAGACTTCCTTCAACAGCAGCCACATGCTTTAGGCCTGTGAGCCACAGAGGAGACAACAACATAGGATCATGGCGTCAACCTGTCAAGTCCTCAGATTAGTTTTAATCCTGTCGTCTTAGTCACATCACGTCCAAATCAAAACTTAAAGAGTGACAGATGAGTCAGCAGCAGGTCAACTTCAAAAAACTCATAACTCTCAGAGGAGAGGAGAGAAGCCAAAACACATGAGTGATGCAATAAGAAAAGTGAGATTTCAAGAGAGAGCTCAAAGACACCACAGAAGAAGACAGCGGCCTCCTGCCTCACCTGTCAGGTAGTGTGTAGGAGGAGATGATGGATCCGGCCATTCCTCTGGTGCTGGCACAGTCACTCCCTGCTCCCAGGCTGCCTGTCTCCCTCTGGGCCGACTCTTTAGCCAACTCCCCCGCTTGAACCTCCAGCCTGCAGCAGAATGAATACACACACTGATCAGTTACACTCTGCTATCAATACACACCATGAATGAGCGGGAAATCCTTAATCCCTGATCCTCACCTGCTGTATTTGCCGGTGCGGGACCCCAGGGCCCCTCCCGCCAAGGTGTTGAAGTGTGGCGTGTCACCCAGAGCCCCAGGGGCCACAGAGAGCCCCTCACTGGGGGAGGTGGTGCTCAGACCGCTGACTGCCCCGTCCAGGCTGCTCTCCCCAAGGCTTGGAGACTTGAGCGCTCGCCACGCGTCCGCCACTGCAGAACGACAGAGAAACCAAACACATTAACGATATCCTGGTCATCAGTTTGTAGGAAATGTCAGCATCAGTTCAGTGTCCTCACCTGTGATTGGTCCGTCATCCTCATCGAAGTCAATTCGTACGCCTCTGCCCTTCCCTCTGCTCACACCACAGCCCCCTCCTCGACACAGAGAGATGGGCACCACGCCATACACATAGGCCAACATGATGGGAACGCCGATACCTGGAGAGGGACAGGTTATACCCCAATTTAAATGTGAACTTTGAACTGTAATTTTTAGATTTTGTGTTTAAGAAAGAAAATCAGTGGATGACAAGTTAAAATTCATTGTGTCCTCGCAGTTGAATTTCCTTGAATTTTTGCTTTGAACTGTATGATCCCAATAAAGTTCAAGGATTAAGTGACGAAGAAAGCAAAGAGAAAATAAAGAAAATAACGACATTTCATTTTGCGACTATATATTTTCAAATTCTTCTATTTAAATTTTAAAGAGATACATTTTGATAATCTAAGTGAGCATCAACAAAATGTATCAGACTTTGGTTTTCAGTGTTATTCATTGGATTAAATGACAAATCACAAACGATGGATCTGAAGCTCTTCTCCTGATGTAAGTGAACAGCAGTGGTGTCTCCAGACTCCATCCTTGGTTTTTATTTCGGCCATATAATAAATGATGGTGGTGCTGTCGAGGTTCTTACCCACGCTGACTGCTGCGATGACAGGGGCGGTGATGATGGACAGGGCCACGCCTCCTGTGATGGCCAGGTTCCTTCTGTGACGGGACGTCTTCTTCAGCTCGTAGTGGGCGTGGATCTGCAGCAGGGGAGAGAGAGGAAGAGGCAGAGAGAGAGAGACACGCTTTAACGAAGTAAACAAACACTTCACTAACAACATAACTGAGCTGAAGACGAACATAGACAGAGGTGAAGGTTAAAGGTTGGACATCAGACTTTAGGTGATTTTAAAATGACAAAACCATAAACACAGAAAACAGTAGATGATTCACTTAATTTCACCAAACTGACTAATGAACACAGTCGTGTTGAGTTACTGTTGGTTATTATCCAATGAAGTCTGACCTATTAATTACAGTATAAATCATGAGTTGGTTTATATTGGACCTATTTTCTGATCAACCTGTATTTATCTACTGTGGAGTTCAAACAGCTTATTGTTTTTATTTTTATAGTTTTCTTGTATTATTTTTTTGTCATTACATTTTGCCTGAATTTTACCCTGACAAAATACTGTCAGACTCAACCACACAGATTACAGAAACGCCAGATTATTGTATTTAGTTTGGAGCATGAACCATCAGGACGTCTATGTTCTCATCACTTAACCTGCAAATTGAAGTTTCTTTTCAAAAAATATTTTTAAATGATTCAAACAGAAATATACAATGTTTTAGTTCCATATCCTGCACCCGCCATCTTTATTTCCTCAGACTCATTTAGGGATTTTAGAAAAGCTGTCCAAATTTCCCCCCAACAGTTTGTAAAATTTTCTGGTTATTTTAACTTTTTCCCATATTTTCTAAATTTATTTGCCAGTAATGTAACTTTGGAGAAATGTCAACCCTAATGTATTTATGGCTAATTTTACGGTAACTACATAAATTATCATAATCATCTTTTAAAAAAAACTCTCTGGAATAAACAACACTAATTACGAGAATGAACACAGAGATAAAAGCAGACATACTCGCTGAGTATAAACCAGTGTCCTTTTCTGCAGGGAGACAATATGAATCATCACTGATCTACATTTCTTCCAGACAGCTCCTCAAGCTTCTTTTTAAAGAACAAAATCTGTGTCATAACTTGTCACAGAGCAGCGGTTCTCAAACTTTTTTTTCTGGCATGCCCCATTTCACACACTGAAAACAGTTCAATGATTTCTAATAAAAAAAAGATCCAGGTTGAATTTAGAAGATAAAAGATAAACACGGTAGCATCAGAAAACTCTTATTTGTTTATTTTTCCTCCTTAAATCATATTAATTCAATTAATTTCACTCCAGATTTTCCCCCTGGTCATCCTCCACCCCCCCCCCCCCCCCCCACCCCCACCCCCCCCCGACGTGTGTGTGAGCTGCTGTATCTAAGGAACCAGTTGATCTGACTAGTTCACCTCTTCCAATACCTCACACTGAGTCAGAGCCTCACCAGGCTTAGACTTAGTGATGCAGTTTCATTACTGTCCATAAGAGAGCGCCACAGTATCTTAATGTGAGGCAAAAACCTTACTTCTTAACATCTTGTAATTATTTGAAAGAAGATTGTCTCTTAGGAAATTCTTTTTCTAATGAAGCAACAACACAACAATCGGCAAAAACACGACAAAGCTTTGACAAAAGAGTTATTTCTTCAGGTTTTGTCTTTTGAAAGCCGTCCATGATTGGTAAGTATGTGTCAATATTTCATCAATTTTAGACCAATTTAATGACCAAACAAAAGGCACACTAACCAAGAATTTTTTAAATAATACAAAATACACACTGTAGATTCAAATACAGTTACATACCGTAAATATACAGTACTTTACTTACAAAATTGTGACCAGTATTGTGTTGTAAATTTACAAGAATACAGTAAAGAACTGCAAATTTATTTCTAGTGATAAGAAACTGTAAATGTAACAGAACCTAGCAGGCGAAGCTGCTGCCAGTTAATTACTGTAAATTTACAGTGTGTCCCATTCACTTCTTGTGAATCTTTTAATATAATTCAACTGCTCTTCGGTAAACAGGAACTGACAACACTGTCATTTCGAGAAAACTTTTAACATTGTGCCAAAACGAGGAGAGAGAACAATGAAACTCAGACAGAAAAAGCTTTTTGTTCTGCAATGTTGTAAATTCCAGTTAATTACCTCATGAGGATTGTAAAAGAATGAATGTGGCAGCACTGTAAACTATATATATGTGTGTGTGTGTGTGTGTGTGTGTTGTCACAACTCTGTGGTTTTCCACTTCTGGTTTCTGTAGCAGTGTGGACAAAGATGGCGTATAAAGTGACCATAAAGATTAAGTAAGTGTGAAAAGCTACGATGTGAGTAGTATAAAGAATACAAAGCTCCATGTTACGATTATAAACTCCTAAATGATGTTTCATAATGCTCCTTATCCGTTCCTCTTAAAAAGCCCCGTCATCTAGAATTTCATTTCATTTTCCTTTTCTCAACTTCTATCCAGGATTTAACTTGAAATATTTAGGCTGAAATTTTGAGTTGAGCTCTGACTTAAGTCAAAAGAATATTTTTTATAACCACAAACAACAAAACTCAAATGTTTCAGTTTACTACCAGTAAAACAAAAAGAAAATCACATGTAAGAAACCAGAACAACTGAATCTTTGCCATATTTGCTTAAAAAACAATTTAAACAATTTTTGAATTATAAAAATTGTTTTCTGTCAATTGATTAATCCAAATAAACCAGAGCAAAAGAGACAAGAGTAGACATTCAACATGACAAAAAAATAACTATTAAAATGAATTGAAAAAGCAAAGAAAAAAACAAAACAGAAGCTGATCTTAACCTGTCTTAAATTATATTTTAAATAACAAGCATGAGCTCATTTAAAGGTCGGCTAAAGTTTCTTCTTCTGCTGTGTCTTACCTTGCGGCCAACGTAAACAGGGATGCCGATGACCATAGCGGGAACGGCGATGCCTGCGATCAGGGTGATGCCGACTGGAGCTCCGATCAGAGTTCCTAGCTGCCACAAAATCTTCTTCTTCCTGCTCCAAGGCTTCTTCCCCCAGAACGTGCAGCCGGATGGACTGATGGAGGGAAACACATATGGAGGGAAAGAGGTAAAGCAGGTGA
Source organism: Seriola aureovittata (assembly GCF_021018895.1). NCBI lineage: Eukaryota > Metazoa > Chordata > Actinopteri > Carangiformes > Carangidae > Seriola > Seriola aureovittata. The sequence goes on from NC_079379.1 coordinate 3,468,281, forward strand.
AGAAAATTCAGGCACATGTAGTCATCTATCTGTTGCAGAGAGAATCAATGGGCCTGTAGTCATTAGGTCATTTGGTATCATCTGCATAATTATGATAGTTGATGTTATTGTTTTTTATAATGTGGCCCAGTGGGAGCATGTAAATGTTAAACAAAAGGAAAAACACATATAATGTGCCAAAGAGGGTTGTTTGGTCAACTGTGTCAAATGCAGCACTTAGACCTAATAAGACTAGAGCTGAATCTCCCGTAGGTCTACTGTGAAGTGGACAGAAATAGATATTTTAGTACCTGAGGTAGTGCAGGTCGGAGATCTCCTTCATGCAGAGCCAGCAGAACTCACAGCCACAGACGGCGCAGGTCATGTGATTACAGCTCCCATCGTTCATCTTGATGATGTAGGCGCCACAGCGAGGACAGGGTTTGATGTCATCAGCTGGAGACAGAGAGAAGGGAAAGAGAGAGAAGATGAGCTTAACCTTAGAGACATTGCTCAGATCAATTGTGTGTGTGTGTGTGTGTGTGTGTGTGTGTGTGTGTGTGTGTGTGTGTGTGTGTGTGTGTGTGTGTGTGTGTGTGTGTGTGCTTAAAAAAATCGAGTAGTTAAAAAGAATATTTCAACATTTTGGGAATGCTTATTAAATTTCTTGCAGAGGGTTAGTTGGCTCTTTAAGCTAAGCTAAGCTAACTGACAGCTGGTTCCACTTTCATGTTTGCTGAACTAACGTGAGAGCGATATGATCGTCTCATGTAACTGAATAAGCGTATGTGTGCAGTCCCCGACTTCACTGAAGCCCCCTCAGTTCCTGAAGTGTCTTCCTAATTCACTGTTGTTCTGAAACTCAGCTGTGAACTTCAAACCTCAAACTTCAAAACATCAGCAATGACTCCGGAAGAAATTTGAGTTTTTAGACACTATAACAAAATGGTGTATCTTTATATCAATTAATATTTATTCTTTCCTTTTTTTTTATCTGGCTAAAATTATTACACCACTTCAACTAAATATATGTGTTATATAGGGTTAAATTTGCTTCAAAGTAAATAAAATAAAATGTCAAAAAACATGTTAAAGTTGTTTAAATGTAAGAAAAACTAAACTCTACTACAAATGTTCCCTTTAGTTGTATTTTTCCCTCTTCTGTTGGCAACAAAATCAAACCTCATTAGAGTAATGGATTGAACAATTGCAGCACTTTGTCCTCTAATGCATTTTAAGGGAGAGAAAGCCAAGAAGCCAAAAAAAAAGTCAATTTACTGTGTGTGTTTGAATTTCGGATGCTGGGAATGCTCTCTGCTCTTTAAAGGGCATTTTGGCATTTTAACTTGAAGAGACTCTTGAAGTGGGCGCTGTGTGTGTCTGTCTGGGTGTAGGAGTAGTTGTTATTGTTTGTGTACTCTGTATTCTGCTGACACGACTTAACACACTTCCTCTCATCTCTCTTTTATTGTCCTTTCTTTTCTTTCTTTTTTTCCCCCGCTCTCTCCATCTCTCCATCTCTCCCTGCCGTGTCGTCTCCTCTCTGTCTCTGTAGATCTGTATCCAGTTGACTAAGCAGCAGGTTCAGACAGACAGACAGACAGGGAGGGAGGGAGGGAGGGAGCGGCCTGGATTGTTTTATGAGTCAGTTTTGGCTCGTCTGGATTGTTGTCTTCTGAATACTTGGCAGAGAGAGGAAGACTGCAAGTGGTGAATTAAGAAGAGAGAGAGAGAGAGAGAGAGAGAGAGAGAGAGAGAGAGAGAGAGAGAGAGAGAGAGAGAGAGAGAGAGAGAGAGAGAGAGAGAGGAATGACTGAGGACAGCTGGAGGGATTTACTTCATAGATTTTAATCAAAATGTGATTAAACACACACATTTTAGAATGATTGCACGCACCAGCACGCCTATTTGTAGTGTGTTATGTTTACATCTATCATCACTACAACAACACTAAAATCTGTTTCCCCCTGTTTCCAGTCTTTATGCTAAGCTAAGCTAACCATCTCCTGGCTGTAGCTTTATATTTTCTTCACATTATTATACGTCCTCTGAGCAGCTACTTCTTCAGGGCAAACTGGACGCTACAGTGACTCGGTATCGGAAAGTGACAAGACAGGCTGGCTAGGCTGGAGCTAGCTGGTTAGCATGCTAACTTCAGTACAAGAAAATAAGCGACGGAAATAGAGGCAACACAAAAGGGTTGCTTTCCACCACTGGAGACAACTCTTGGTGAGTTAAAGAAAAAAAAGTTTGTTGCTGACCTCACACAGTTTCTTCTTAACTGTAAACAGCTGTTAATGCTGATGTTAGCTATGTAGCAATAACAAAACTAACAAATAGCTCAAATAAAACATAAATCATGATGCTATTTCATAGACACCACTGCATGTCTTGTAAGTGAGCAGTTAGTGATAGTTAATTCATAAACCCAATTAAAACTGTTTGTGACCAAAATTTTCTGCAATTTGGTAAAAAAAAAAAAAAAAAAAATATATATATAATTAGTAAATCATTTGTTCCTGTGACATTTTTAAGATTCTTAAAAATTTGATCATTTCCTTCTGTGGTGATGAAAATTGTGAAGTGAAAAATATTTTAGAAGAAATTTTTCCTTTCCAACTGATCTTGATGTATTTTTCTCTTCTCCATTTTAAAATAATTCTGCTCTAGAAGCAGTTCACAAGTGTCTAAAACATGCATCACAAAAGTCACAAGATGTTTTCTCTTAACTTTATTTAATAATACACTCCCTCATTTTGTTGCAGAGCCTACAGATCTGAAAGATTTCCTCCAAGAACACAACTGATTTTCTAAAATTCAAATGTTCTGTAACTGTTTTCAAAGTTTTTATTGTTTTAAAAGAGCTGGAAAGAACTTTTAGAGTCGCATCTTAAACTGATTATTTGCTCAAAAGCACTTCAAAATCAGTCTTTGCGTGTTATAATTTTAATCTGCGCCAACAGAGCTGAGCTATTCATATCTCTTTCTGTGGTTGGTGGATGATTTTTGATGACTAAAATTAGTGTGTATGAACTTTAGTCAGTAAATTAAAACCACCACGTCTTTTTGTAAACCTCACCAAACTGGAAGTTCAGACTGAGCCATGTTACAGTGACATTTTAAATGACAGGATGCACAGTGCTGCAGTCATGAAACTATGAAGTGGAGAAGCTGTGATATAAATAGTGTCTGATGCTTGATTGAACGCGGTGCACTTTCCCCAGCTGTGGGAACGATTGGGGATCTGAAGCTGGTAGAACAGACGTAAGACGAGTTTGACTCAGCTCTGACAGACTGAGCGGATCGACATGTGATAAAGGCTGAGTGACAGAGACACCGAGGCTCGCCGACTTCATAGAGGTGTGAAATATATTTTCAGGTCGGAAATGCTGGTGGAGAAGATTTTATCTGTCTGTTTATGTCTGCACCGAGCACACACGCACAGACACACAGACACACCCACACACACACATCTGCACAATGTGTGTCTGTGTGAAACCATGGCACCTGTGTCTGGCTCTGATCCACTCACTCTCTAGAGAGGCTGAGTGTGTGTGTGTGTGTGTGTGTGTGTGTGTGTGTGTGTGTGTGTGTGTGTGTGTGTGTGTGTAGTCCAGGTTCTCACCGGGCCCCTGCTCCTGCGTGTAGCTGGGCGAGTGGTTGCTGTGGGTGTGCAAGGATTGCGCCCTCTGTTGGCGGGCGGAGTCGCAGGTCTGGTTGGGGTGCCAGGCCTGTTTGCAGTGGTAGCAGAACTCAGCACCGCAGCCCTCTCTGCGACAGACCAACCTGGGACAGCTGGCACAGCCCGAGGCGATGACGGCAAACCTAAGTGAAAGTGGCAGTCAGGGAGAGGAGAGTTCAATAATGAGGAACTGAAGGAAAAAATCCACAAACACTCCTGCAGTAAATTAAAACTTGAATCAAACGAATCTGTGAAATATGAAAGTGCTGGGTGTCTGAACACCTCCCAGACGGTCTGCGCGAAAACTGGGAAGAGCCAAAATAATCAAACTTTTTTTTTCGCTCAAAGCAAAGCTAAACGGTTTGTGGGCAGGTAGTGATTGATTTCTTTTCAATTCATAAACCCAATTAGAGTGCTTGTGACCAAAATCTTCTGCAATTAGGTAAAAAAAACAAAACAAAACAAACTATAATCAATAAATAATTTGTTCCTGTAAAATGTTTAAGACTCATTTCCTTTTGTTGTTGTATTAATTCATATATGTAAAGAGGGAAAACATTTTGTAAGAAATCTTTCCTCCTCAACTGAGCTTTTCTTCTGCATTTTAAAATATTTCTGCTCAAGAAGTAGTTCACGTGTCTAAAATATGCACCACAAGAGTCACAAGATCGTTTTTATTAACGTTTTGTTGCTGAGACTAGTAGACCCACCAGATCTTATTTTTTGTCTCTTGACTCCTTTTTTGTTTTAAATCTTCTGTTGCTAAGCAGCTATCCATTTTAATACTCTGGTGGTCCGTCTGTTGACAACGAGTTCTGTCATTGGCTTAACACAGTGACAGGCCTTAATACGAGAAAAAAGAAAAAAAAGGAGTTGAATGGAGTTTCTTATGTTTTAAAGATAATTTTGTTTTAAATGATATAAATATATCATATTTATTTATTTATTACATCTTTTCTTCAAAATTGTACTGTTTTGCGAATTATTTGTTGGCCCACTTGCAACCCCTTGGCAGCCCACAGGTTATGAACCAGTGACATACAGTAAATACTGTGTATCTGTTTGCTGCAGCACTTTCTTGAAACCGCATGAAGCTGACACTGAGTGAAACATTCAATCCCAAACCACCATGTTTGGCAACACATTGCGTAACTGAGACCTAACTTTGGAAAGACTGCAAACTCAAGCAAGAGTTTCCGAGGGAAGAAGATCTCCAATGTGGCCACTTATAGGCAACATTAAGTATCCTGAGAGCTCTCTACAGACTGAGAGGAGATTTGATCAATGGAGCAATCACTTAGTAACAACAGTGAGGGAGAAGGGGAGAGAGACAGGATGAGGTCAATCAATATGGATGTCACAAGAGAGAGGAGATGGAGAGGAGCAGAATGAGGTGTGTGAAGATACAGCTCTGATGGAGTGATGCTGAGAGGACACTGAATTTTAAATTTGATCTATTTATCTTTCTGTTTATTTATTTATTTCAAGACGATTCTATGATTATTTTCTGGATTATTTTCCTTTTAATACCTCACTTTTATTTCTGGTTATTTTATCATTTTATCTTTACTATTTTGTCGTCATTTTTATTAGATTTTTAATTTCCTACCTTTTATCTCTGGTTTTACCTCAATACATGTACTCTGTACTCATACTGTTTTAGTATGTGATTATTTCATCTTTATCACTATATTGTTATCTTTGCTTTCCAGTCTTCAGTGTTTTCTCGGTTCCTGTTATTATTGACCTAAACTTTTTGTTTTTATTTATTACTTGGTCATTTATTGTTCTGTGGGTAAATGTATGTGTGAGTGAGGGGGGTTGTTTTTTATTGCTCTTATTCTGTAAAGCACACACTACATTGATTGATTGATTGATTGATTGACATCCACAGAAGTTCAGTTCATCATTAGAAAATCCTGTAAATGTTCATATATATTGCACCAAAACAAAAGAATGAAAGAAATCACTTGTACCTAACTTTGAACCAAATTTCATTAAGATTTCTTGTGTTTTTAGAGACATCCTGCTCACACACAAATGTGACCCAAATCATCATAACCTCCATAGTGGAGGTACATGGTGCAGACATTTTTCTAACTTAATGAAAAATACAACCTAAGACTAACCTTTCCCTTTAACATTTTTAAAGCAAATAGTGGTAAAAGTGGCAGAAAAACTGTGACATTTTGGAACAATAAAAACTAAAGAAGGAAACTGAAGAGAGGGAGAAAAACTGAGACATAAGAGGTTGTCAATCACTGGCGAAATCACAAAGGAGGCCTGTCATGAAATATTGTCGCCAAGCTAAGTGGGAGAAAACATGTTGGAGGAGTTACAATAAAAGCAGGCAGGGACTTTAACTTTTTTTGCCCTTGTTCTACTCTGACAAAACAAGGCTGCTGCCAGTTTTCAGCACTTTAGTCATGTTTCCAAGGTATGCTGTTAAAAGGGAGACGAGTGTAAGACGCGATAACGCGGCAAACTTGTAATTGTTTTGGCGCCCCACCAACACGGTGGCCCCAACATGTCCCTCATTACCACCTCCTCCAACGGCAGTGACAGGACGGGATAAATTCATGGATATCAAAGGAGACAGGAGTTTGACAAGACAAGACACGAAGTGGCGTCCCTGCAGAGACACCTCACCCTGTGTCAGTGAGGATTTACACATCACTTCTGTCTTAAAAGCTTTCTAACCTAATCTGCAAAATGTGGCTGAGGTTCCTCTAAAACGATGAAACGATAAACTAGCCATAGTGTTTTCAACTGGAATCAAAGGGTCACTTAACGTCACTGAATACTTAGATAACCACATAAACATTCAATTCATGTGAGGGAAACAACAACGCAGAGATGCCAGTTTTGCTTTTTTCTGCAGCATCAGCGCTGTGGTGGAAGCTCTGCTAAACAGAAACAGAACAGCAGACTGTCAGATGAGTAATGAACACAGACGGACGATTTGTTAACCCCTTCCCTGCCTCCAAAGTCACCCTGACCTCTATGTGAATAGCCCTTGTGGTATATCTTTAGAAATCTACAAAAGATGTGTAACTAATTATACGAATGCATGTGATAAATAAACTAAGATGCGTGTTAACAGAAAGCATGTAACAATAATTTCACTAGAGACAGGTGTTAAATGCGTAAGCAACATAAATCAGATCATACTGTAAGAAACTAGAGTCACCTCCTGGTGGTTGTCTGCCTCCTCCTCTCAGACTAGTTCCAGGTTACATCTCTGTTTATCCAGAGTCTTAGAAAATATGAATCATTTGTGTGAAATTTTGTCATAATTGGAGTTATGGCTAAAAAGTGTTTTCTGAGGTTACTGTGACCTTGACCTTTAACCTTTGACCACCAAAGTCTAATCAATTCATCCTTGAGTCCAAGTGGACATCTGTGCATAATTTGAAGGGATTCCCTTGAAGAGTTCTGGAGATATTGCATTCACAAGGCCAAAACCTTTGACCTTTGACACCCAAATTCTAATCAGTTCATCCTTGAGTCCAGGTGAACGTTTTTACCAAATTTGAAGAAGTTCCGTCAAGGTGTTACTGAGATATCATGTCCACAAGAATGGAAGGGACAACCTGAAAACAATGTGCATCCGGCTCTGGCTGGCAATAAAACCTACACATACCAAGAATATTCAATGGGAACTCGAGGTCACACGCGTGTAAAAATAATGCACCTGGACCAATAGCAAATTAGGAAAGTTGGGCTGATGTAGAAACTCCAAAAAAAGAACCTGGACATAACGGTGTACAATAATTCCCAAATAAAGAAAAGGGGATGCCCTGATGAGTAACCCATCAACAGGTGGAAACTCCTGAGGGAATATAAAAAGTTTGTTGGATTCCAGTTCAGTATGTGCAGTATATACGACATAGATCTCCCTATATCAAGAGTGATGTTGCCATATATGTCACGTATAATGGGATATATTATTATCACATATATACATCCTCTAGACATATGAAGATATAAGTTTGTAACATGAAATGCCCGTAGTGAAATTTGTATATGTACATCAAAAATATCTGTGATGAATTTTTACATAGAACGCATATGTTTTCTATGTAAAAATTATGTGTTTGTGTTTTTCTTTTGTTAAGATTACATATTTAAGTTTTTCTTATTAATTTCTCACAAATTTTAAACATGCCTAACTTGACATTCTGTGAAAGTGGTCTCAGACTTTTGGACTCTACTGTTTATAATATCAACATATATTGACAGGCTGTGGGATGAATCTATATCTATGTAAAATCTGTCTGCAATATAAGCATACGTACATGTAAATATTTGTATAGGCTAGATACATATGAAATTTCATATATTTCATAAATAACCTTTCATATATGGGTACATATAAAATAAAAATGAATATTTCATATATGGAAATCCCATATATGAACATATATTACATTTACATTACATAGTGTGTGCAAGTGTTGCGGAAGACCTGAAGATCTACTGGCCTTGTCTGAAGAGTTCGGCCACGACACCCTTTTTTTCTTCATCTTAGTTTAAGTTCTTACTATTTATATTTCTTACTTCCTCTATTTTCAATGACATCACACATGGATTTGTATTTGTAAACTTTATAAACTTTTTTGATGAGGGATGTCAAAGCAGTCCATCAAATGGTTCTCACAACATTTCTGTCAAAACCACAAAATGTAATTTGGATTCATCCTCTTTGTACCATGAATGTCTGTACCAAATTTCACATTAATCCATAGTACATTGCCATCCTCTAAACAAACAACTACAGAGACACAGACAGTGATTGTGCTCTTCTTTGGGCCTTGTTGCGGTCCAGAGCACAGGCTGCCACCACAGCAGTCTACTGCAGCGCAGACAGGAATCTGGCCTGATGCTTCCAGGATGGGAGAGAAGAAAGAGAGACAGACAGGAACAGAGATAAGTAAAACAAAAAGGAGATACAGGGGAGGTAAAGAGGTGTATGTGAGATCAAGAGCCGAGATGTAAATGTAAAATGCAACATGACAGAGGCAGGGAGAGAAGGATGAGAGGCGGAGGAGTTTTATGAGCGCTGACATGCTGTGTGTTGAGAGGAAACGTGCACAGACAGTCCTGTCAGCGCTCAGCCCCGCCAAGAGCCACCTGGGAAGCCTGCTGAGCCTGTAAATGCAGCGTTACGACACACACGCGTGCGCACACACACAGACACACACACACACACACACACACACACTAATAGCAGGCTGTATTAACACCAGGATGAAGTGAACGTGCATCATTCTGACTCACCTTCACAGTAACATGACAAAAACGGGCGTTACATGTCCTTCAACGACAAAAAAGCACAAAATCAGGAACAGTGACACACACACACACACACACACACACACATACAGCAAGTCTAGTGAGTATGTATTGATCTGTTTAATTAAGTCGCAACTCCTGTTACCCCTGGCAACGCTCCCTCTATGCCGCATTGATAGTCGCTATAGCAACTGACAGCCAGAGGAGATGGCAGAGGGACCACTCTTTGTGCTCACTGGATACTGGGGTCTGACAGTCACACAGACTGAGACCTCATTGGCCGGACGAGGACAGAGGTCAGAGGTGAACAGCTGTGTTGTGACAGTGACGAGATGCATCTGTCAGATTCAGTGTCACTGTCTCGGCTGTAAATATCCTAATCTCTCTAAATTGTTGAGAAAATGATTTTAGATTCATTGTATTTTCTCAGTGAGCTTTTCTGTTGCTCATCAGGATTTATGTGTTTTCATATTTTAAGACTAGTTTTCAAGAAATCCCACAGCTCAGAAAACAATAACATTATTTCATGATGTTGGCAAAATAAATTAGGAATGTTTTGGTAGCCTTAAAGTACCATAGCTTATTTTTTTCTCAAGTATTTTCTCCTTAGAATCTCAGCTCATCAAGAAACCTTTGCAAAGAGACTTTAAAACCCCCTTAGGCCCGTGGGAGCGTATACACTTCCAAACTTCACATTCTCTTTAGAGCGTCATTACTCTGAGACCATTTGATTTAAAGACGTGCTAATGTGTGTGACTTTCTGTGTTGACATTTTTCTTTCTTGATTATGCTTTGCAATGATTTTACCTATAAAATAAGTAAAATCTAAGGTCTGTTTTTTTTCTGTACATAAGTCTTTATTGAGTAACATATATAATTAGCTGAGGTGATGCTGATTTTGAATATGATTAGCACTTGGTGAAACTTTTAAACAGGGTTATTAAAGCAGCATTAACTGATCAGTTACTACGGCTGACATGCAAAAAAAAAATGTTTTGCGGTTATTTTGGCAGATATTGCAATTTCAGTTGGACTGTAATTTTTGCAATTAATATTCACTGAAAAAATGAAGAATGATAATTTTTGTTGGTCTAGTATCAAACAAACATGTTCCTTTATGTTTGGAGAATATGATTTGTAGGTTGGGGCGTCTCTGTAGCAACGTAGCTGTAACGCTTATGGTGCTAACAATGCACAACAATGTGACACATTTTCCCTTTATCAAAAAAATTGCAGCTCCTTCGATTTGGATATTGCACTTAGCCATATCCGATTTCGATAATAAACATTATTATAATCAATTTACAGTCATGTCCCTGGCCACTTGGTGAACCTATATACTCTGGTCTCCACAGACTCTAGAGATTGTTTGTTAAGTGCAAACAATCATCTGTTTTTATCTAATGTAATTTATCCAGTGGAATATTATTGATGAACAATAAATAGGCAATCATACATGTTGAACTGGCACTGATTATGTGTTGATAAATGAGAACTGTTTCTCAGTTATCACTTATATTGTCTCCACATGTGTGCATTGTCTGGTGGATATCTTTCAAAAAAAGATAACATACAAAATCCAGGTCACATTTGCATAAGTTTCCCACAAGTGAGGCCGAGATGCAAAACACACACAGACACTATGTGTCTGCCCATCGTCAGCTGTAAACACTCCACTCTCAGTAATACTGGAGAAATTCACACTTAATCACTGTTTCTGTGGAAGACTCCTCTCCAGTCAGACAGCATGAGGCTGCCAGCAGTGTGTGTGTGTGTGTGTGTGTGTGTGTGTGTGTGTGTGTGTGTGTGTGTGTGTGTGTGTGTACACGGAGCTGTTTCTGTCTCTAGCCTCGGCTGTTTGTGGTGAATAATAATTTGGACTTAGTCAACTTATCTGATTTAAAAGGGGGGGTGGGGGGTGACTCACTGTTGCCGTCAGAGAATCGTACCTGTGAACATGTAGGTCAGTGGTGACCTCTCTTCCTTTGATACTGCTGATGCAAACACACAGTTTGGTTTTGGGGGGTTTTTTGTATTGACTAAATTTCATGATCTTCAAAACTTACATGATTAACTGGAACCTTCAACCTAAAATCTTAACTTTTGTCTATGGAATCTGGCCTGAATCATACTCTTCAACCTGTGCAGAGAGAAACTAACATGTAAACCTAAAACAATATTTATAATAAAAGTGATCACATTCTTCTCGTATAGATGTATATTCACATAGTAACACAACAAGGAACAGTAAACACAGAAATGGATTTTCACTGTTACTCAGCGCTCAGAGACTCACAGTCTGACACATTACAGATAGTGAAAACACCCAACCTGATTAAAAGCAGACTGCCATAAAATATGTTATTGATATTAATGTTCTCCAGAGAATACTGTCATTTATATGCATAACATTTCATTTGGCACAACTATCAAGTCAAAATTCTGCATTTTTGTCAACAACAAAATCCATCAAAAAAGATTTGAAAGATTTCCATCAAAATCTCTATTGTTAATTCATGGTCCCTAGATGTTGGACCCTAATGTTTCAATAATTCTCGATACAAACAGTGAAAGCACCAAACCTGATTAAACCTTAAGTCGGGAAATTATATTTCTCAGAAAAGCAGAAGCCAAAGCTGTTTATTCATTAATTCACCATGACATTTTTAATGAATATTCATGCTCCCCAAAGGATGATGGAGAGGATGATTTTGGTGGCACTTGACCTTTCATCTTGAGCTACAATAAAGTCAAAGTTTTTCTTTTAGCATTTAAGTCCACAACAAAATATCTTAGGAAACATTGGCCAGATTTCCATGAAATTTGTGTTGGTTACTAATGGACTCCAGAGGATGAACCCTAATAACCTAATATCTCCCTGTTTGTCCATTTAAGGCCAAAATATCCACCTCCACATACAAAGTCTAAGCTAACTGCCAAGATACTAAAACTATGCTATGTTGACTTCTTCTTCCACTTTTGAAGGAAACCACTGAAATGTTTATCTGTTACATAAATGACAGTTAACATCTAAAGACTGCTCACATTGGCTAACATTAGCCACCATAAGCTGCTGACCAAATAAGGCTATAGCAGCAAAACCACTGAGTGTACTGAATTGCAAAAGGTTGCATTTTATTGCTAATGAATTCAACTTTTCATAAAGATGAAAAGAAGAAGATGAACCCCTCCTGTTTTATACACTCTATAGATTATTGATTCCAACTATGGATTGGCAACTGCCATTAATTCTTGTGTATTTTAATTTTCTAAGACTGGCTTCTATTTTAGATCACTTTTATGTATGTAAATGAATTGTTTATATGTATTTGCATATGCAAACTGCTCACCTCAAATTTCCCCTTGAGGAATGATTAAAATATTTTGAATTTATTTGAATTTCCTCTATTTTCTCTCATGCCAACACCCTTAGGACAGAAACGGTCAACAGCCTACAGACCTGTTGAATGTTCCTGATATTTATGTATGTAATGTATACAGTAGTTTAAAGAATGTACAATATTTAGAAAATATTGTATCATATATATTCTGTACGTAGGTGCAAGAGAAACAGGAATAACCAGAGAAACGCATACGTACAGGTATATACAGACCACACAGACACTATGGCCTTCCCCTGTGACAGCACCAGTATTGCTGTACAAAACCACAGCAGAAAAATATCACTGAAAATCTGCACCCCCCCCCCACACACACACACACACACTGAAAAACAAACACAATGAATCACACTTGCTTTCTATGATGAAACAAACGCCTCTCATCTGTTCCAAAAATCAGACGAGAGCTGCCATTCCTCCAAAACGCAACTGACTCTCCCCTTCTCTGACCACAGGGCGAGCTCTCAGCCCTCTAACCCAGTTACAGTTTCACTCTTGCACTCAAATTCAACTTCCTCAACCCGCCTTTTTCTGACTAGCTCACACTGGTTCCTGTTCTTTTAGCCTACGGTCATTTATGTGGAATCTGAGGCAATGCCATTCATCTGAAATCCAGGCAATTAGCAGAAAAGGTGGGGAAAAAAACAAAAGGGCAGCTCAGCGAGTGATTTGTTGCATCAGAGAGAAAAAGAGGGTGAAAGAGGAAGAGAAAATAAGAGAAAAGACAACTTCTGGCCTGATGATGATATAAACAGTTTGTTAGCAATGTAGAAAAAGTTGGTGAGCACAATGTCTCTGTAAAACTGTAGAAAACTTTCCATAAACTAATATGACATCACATCCAGCAACTAGTTCAGTCATAACCAGATGTTAGAGCAGTCACTGCTCCCATTTTAAATCTTAATAAAGCCTAATTTTGTTTCTGTATCCAGCCTCTGAAAACTTATCTTGAATGACAATAAATTCTTTCACAGATAAGAAACGACTTCCGGCAACACACCCTGCATTTACTCAAACATCTGTCAGAGATAATGAAAGGCCTCTGGCTCTGATAAATTTTCCCTTTTTGTTAGTTTAGTTTCTGTTTTTGTTTTTTTTTACAATTACTTATTTGTTTTTCTCAACACCTTGACAAGACAAGGTGAATTCCCTCAAGGCCAATAAAGTACATTTCAATTCCGGGAAAAATCAGTGATGCAGTTGAGTACATTTGCCATCTTTATCTCGGATCAGATAACTTTAAAATACCATAGAAACAGGAAGATGGAAACAAACAAATCTGAAACTTAACACTGATGAGCCCAAACCAACCAACCAAGCAACTTGAAGGCTCAATCTCACCTGAAAGACATTACAAATAAACATGATCTAGTTTATTCTAATGTCAATTCCAACCCCTAAATCATCTTTTATCCTATGAGGCCTGGAGTTTCCCAGCACACTCAATCTATAATTGATTCAATCTATAATTGCCTATGTCATTTGTCAAGCAAAAAAGCTTTTTTTGATTTTTTGTTTCATTGAAACTCAAATGTCTTTGGTTTTTGGAATTTAATTTTATGGCATTTGTATAAACTACAACATGATTAATTGATTCATCACAAAAATAATCAACAGAATATAATTGACTCAGCGAAGATACCTGATCAGATAAATGCATTTGATAGTGTCATAGAAATACACCTTGAATATAGACAACAGACAGTTTCTTACCCGCAGTCAGGCGCTGGGCACCATCGGCAGTCCGGATCGGAGGCAAGGCACCTCCGCAGCAGGAACTCTTCGTACTTCGCCAGTAGGGCCGCATCATCCAAGATGTCCGCCACCTGCCGTGGGGCCAGTCTCTCGGCGCACTCGGGGCAGCTGAGCTGGACTCGGCTCTCTGTTATCTCAATGCGGAGGTACTGGCGCAGGCAGCAGAGGCAGGAGCGGTGGCTGCACCCAAGCAGCTCGGGGAGCTGGTCGGCGGGCTGGCACACCAGGCACAGGGGGCACTCCAGGAAGTTGTTCTCCCCAGAGGATGGGGCTCCACCCAGAGATGGCTGGCTGGATGAGAGTGGTTTCGACGGGGTGCCGGAGGCAGCGTCCTGGGGGGTGGTAGCAGCTGTGATGGTGGTGGTTGTGGGCGTAGCAGAGGCTGCGGCGGGTGCTGAGCTCAAGGCAGAAGGCAAGAGCTGTTGTTGTGTGTGGTGATATTGGTGATGATGGGATAAGGGGGTGGCCGCTGCTCCTTTGGGGCCCCTGGTGCCCCGAGAACCCCGTTTGCTGTGGAAAAGGCTGTGGAAGGAGATGCGGCCCTGGCGTTTGCCCGCCGCACGGCACTTAGGGTTGGGGACGCCGCTCACTGAGGAGTGAGGCGACTCTGAGTCCTTTTCTGATCCCATTTTCCCAGAGGAGACACACAGGGCCGGTTATTGTCCCCTGATACACGATAATGTATCACAGAGGGACAGTGAGCTACACAAACACACTCACACACACACACACAAAGGAGGATTTGTCCCCTTGTGAGAGCCAAACTAGAATTGAAATGCTATTCAGGCTCCTGGCAGAGAAACTTCAGTCTGTCACGTCCTTCTCTTCTTCTTACGAGAAACAAAACGTTATCAGGAAAAGACAGAAGGAGATAACAGAGAGGCAAACATAAAAAATGAAAGAGACTGCGCAAGTTGAAAGTGGAAGAAAAAAAATTCCCTTCAGCTCCTTGAGTTTCTCTCAAACCTGGCGGCCAAACGGTTCACAAAGAAGAAAAAGTACCTACTCTTTCATCTCCCAGGCAGATGTCGAGGTCAAGCATTCAAGATTCTCTCTTGTCAAACACAAAGATTACCGTCTGTTTCAATGAATGACTCTCTTTCTTTAAAAACAGAGGTGGGTAAAAAAAAAGAAAAGGTAACATCAAAATCCACAGAGCAGAGTAGAGTCTGAATGTTGTAGTAATCCTTCAGTTTGGATTGAATTCTATTCAGCTGTATTCAGAGCCTCTCCTCTGCTCGTCTTCTTTTCGTTCTTGTTGAATACCGGCCTCTCTGAACGGTCTTTTCTGTCAGGAAGAAGAGAGCAGGAAGTTAGCACAAAGAGCATGCTCAGTATGACACACACCTCTCTTATTCCCCTTGCTCTCTCTGCTCTCTCTCTCTCTGCCTCTGCCTCGCTCTTCCTGGGTTTTGATTTGATCATTAACTCTCGTGGCCCTGATCTCACAATCCATCTGTGTTAATTACATTTAAATACACAGACATGCCAGTTAATGCAATAAATGTTACACACACGTATGTGTTAAGTACCCGTAATTACAGAATGAAATACTGTAAAACAACAAATTTTGCATGGAGCAACACATTAAAAATCATCAGTTAAGTATGTGACATCATCAACCGGTCTCACCAATCGTGTAATCATGTGAAACCAGTCTGTCTCTCGCCATGACACTGAGCACTGCGAGCTCTTCCTCCACTTCACACTGCGCTGCTAGTGCCGTTACCATGGTGACACTCACTATGGGCGAGCGTCACCACCGCACACACACACACACACACACACACACACACACACACACACACACACACACACACACACACACACACACAAAAAGACACGTTCAGACCTGTGAACGAACACACACACACTGAAAATCACAGAGCACACACATTCCAGCTATGTGCGCACACACACATTACCAGATGTAAAACCACACACACAAAAAGATACATACATACAATAAGAACAGGCATGAAAACACACATACAGACACATGTTTAACGGTATAAATGAACACACAAGTACACATTAAGACACATACACACGCATTACCAAATGCAAAAATGAAAAAAAAAACATACAAAAACACACACGTGCAAAGACCTGTTCAACCCTCTGAGAGAACACACACTAACTGAAAGTCATCAGCCACCCACACAAACACACACACTCCATATGCACACACACAACTCTGGATACACACACAAAAGTGAAAAGTGATAATTATGTATGCACAAACAAACAAACACACACACACACACACACACACACACACAAGCATGATATTTACACCCCGTTTTCCTGCTACAATAACAGGCTGTGTGCGCTGTTAAGTAGTGTGTGTAAGAGACACTTAAAAGCTCCTATGTTAGTGAGTTGCACGTTATGTTTTGAGTTCACATGTGTTTCTGTTGTGTGATGTCATGTTTTACTGTAAATTCAGATGAGAGATTATTTGCTTCTTTATGGGTTAAAAAAACCCTCAAAACTCACAAGAAAACATGTAAAAATGCATCGTCATCATAAATTCCTGAAAATTTGTTACAAAGACGGACGGAGGTTTTCTCTCTCTTTGTCCAGCAAATCTGATTAGGACACACACACACACACACACACACACACACACACGCACACACACACACGCACACACACATACACACAGACACACACACTTGGGGTAATGCTGACCCAGTGAACGTCAGACCATTCAGGAGATTGTAACCTGTGCGTGTGTGTGCATGTGTGCGTGTTTGTGGATTCACATCACTGACAGATTAGCTGACCGGTCACTGAGCAGCCGGCTGACACAGAGACTGGCTCTGCCAAGTGTTTCCTGCAGGCTAAGCTGAAAAGTCTGAGTCTGTTATAATTTCCAGGTCAAACAGAAAACAGAACCCAGGAACCACAAAACTGATTACACACTGTTATTTTATTTGGATATCTATTTTTAAAGATTTGCAGAAAGAATAAGGAGAACTGGACGAATCTGTCTGTGTGGGATTTGAATATTTATAATCCTATAGATGTGACCTACAGAGAATGAGAAGAAAGGCCTGTAGCAACAAATAGACAGCACTGATTTCCACCAGGAATGTCTAGTTTTTCTCATGACTTCAGTATATCTTAAAACATACAATAATCACATAAAAATATGGCTCACACTGGCTTTAAAGTAAATAAAAGAAACATTTTTATGGTGCATTTACATTGTTTTTAATGGGAGACTGTGATGGCTGTATCAGCAACCACACAATTTAAATAGAATATGGTAATATTCATCCAGTCTCACCACACTTAAAATACAAACTCAAACATGTTTACGGTTTCAAATACTCTCCCACAGCATTATCACAGTCTTTGTTAGGTTTCTTTGCAGTCATAATCAAACTTTGCTTGGTTTAGAACTTTTGGTTTATTGTTACATTTTGACACTACACTGTATTATTATTGGTTTACATTGTTTTGTAATTATCAGTTTGAATAAGTTGAATGAATTAATTCCTCTTTGTCTTTGAGTTACCGTGTGCTGCCTGTGTTGTTATCCCCTTTTGTGTTTCTAATGGGCTGATCAGTATATGTTTCCCTTCCGTCTCGTTTTGTTAGGTCAGTTTTGTTAGCTGTTTTTTAAGTATACTTCTGTTTGATTGACCCCTTTTAAGGGCCCAGTTATTTACTAAAGTAACTTAGTTTCATTAATTTGCGTTTTTGACATGTTTTGGGTGAAATGAAACCATAACAGAGGCAAAAGATGTTTCTGGTAACCAATATTAGATGCTGCTTTTTATGTGTTATTTATGTGTCCACAATGTCATTTTTTTCCACATAAAAGTAAAAAATCCAAGTGTAAATGCACCCAGGATGAACACATAGTAAGCTGTGGTACACAAGCACAACCAGGCATCACATCAGCTGGATGTTAGACAGCTCAGACAGTAATAACAAAAATGGCTGTTACATCTTTATGGATAAGTAACAAGTGCGAGTCTACAGCCATGTTAGGAGCCCCGTGTACAAAATGACAGTGGTGGACATGTTGATGTTAAACAGTTATAATGTTTACCATCTCTTTTTTTACTGTATTTTTATCTGCTGCTATTGTGTTTTACCTACTGTTGCCTTGTGCAATAATTCAACGTCTCCACCACTTGAGCACCTTGTTATCACAATTGACATGTTGCACCATTTGTTATGTCCTAGTCTATATTATGTCCAGTATGTTTTTATATATTTATATCTATACTTCTTTTACATGACACATTGAGCTGGCTGTGCACGTCTGTTGTTTGGTCTGATTAACAATAAAGTTCACTTTGCTGACCTGGTGATGGTGCTACATTAGATAGAAAGTCAGGGGATCATCAAAGTTACTTAACTTCATCCTGACGGGATCATGAATGTTTGTACCAAATATCCATCCAACAGGTCTCAAGACATTCCACTAAAAACTTAAAATGTCAACCTCATGATGGTGCTACACAAAAGGATGATAGATTCATCCTCTGGGAACCATGAATGCCTGTGAAAAATATCATGGTAATATATCTGATATGTGTTGAGCTATATCAGTCTGGACCAAAGGTTTGGACTGACTGACACTGATATCCACAGGTGTGGCTAAGAAACATTGTGAGAGGAAGAAACGTTACTGATAAAAGAAAGAGAAAGCAGCTTCTATGTTTATGTTAGAGACTAACTTCAATCCCAAGCTCTAGGTTGGAATGAAGGTATGTAACTTATAACATATGTACCATATGTCACATAGAGTCAGTGTGTTTATCTAAACAGATCATTATGAACCAAACCATAAAAAGAGGAGGATTTCCACATTTAAATTTTTACACACACCTACAAACTGTACAAACACATACACATTCATTAAGTATCTATCTATCTATCTATCTATCTATCTATCTATCTATCTATCTATCTATCTATCTATCTATCTATCTATCTATCTATCTATCTATCTATCTATCTATCTATCTATCTATCTATCAACAGTAACCATGGCAGCTCATCACTCGCCTTCATCTTCTCAGGGTCAAACTGGGTCTTCACCAAAATATGTGTAAGTGTGAAAAAGCCCACAGTTTCTAAATATATAAAATATAGTGTAAAATCTAAAGTCTTATCTCAAAAAGCATCAAGCACCCAGTGCTGTATCCCACACACACTCTGTCTGTGTGTGTACAAGTGTGTGTGTGTGTGCATGTCCTCCCACAGGACTACCATTTGATCCAATGACCCGTGATCCTGGTGCTGAAATCAGACTGGTTAATTTTTCTCTCATGTGTCAGATCTGTAATGTTGTTGTTATGTAATAGGTTGCTTAACACCCTGATGAAGAAACATCTCTTTCTCTCTAACAGATGTCCCTGATGACAACACACACACACACACTTGTTTTTCAGAAAAGCAGTGGCGAGATTTAAGCGCTGACAAAGACACTTCCTGCTTCTCCGAAGAGGCATCAACATCAACAAATCAGAAAGAAGTCCAGACAAGTTCTTCATATTTCTTATTAAAGACTTAATACTGTTCAACTTTGATCATTGTTGTCTAGCAACAGCCTGAGTGTACACAAATACGACAAACTGATGCATGAGTACTTGAACATACAGCATGTGCAAACATAAGTTTTTGTTCCTTTGATGTTTCTATGGCGTTTTCATTAAACACATTGTGACATGTCACAGCAGGAAAAGCACAGGTGTATTTAACAACATGAATACTGACTGGACTCCTTTAGAAGCAGCCGTATCCACCTGGTGTTGTGCGTTTTGGCGTGGATAGATTACCAAACAGACCAATCGGGTAAAGGCCCCAGGGCCAGAGAGGTCAAAGTTTACATAATATGCAGTTGGAACATTCTTTTATTGGAAAGCTTTTATGACTGTTTGATATGTTGTTGTGTTTTATTTTGCCAGGACACGGACAATCTATATTCTCATCTGACTTACTTCTGTTTTGTATATATATGTCTTATTTTTAATTGCTGTTTTTATTTCCCCTTTTTCTTTCTGTAAAGTAAGTCTGTAACGAAAAGTGCTATATATGTTCATTATTATTATTATTATTACTACTATCATTATTATTATTATTATTACTATTACTACTACTATAATTATTATTATTATTATTATTATTATTATTATATATAATCATATATCAGTTCCAAGTTTTTAGATAATGAGAGTCGAGAGATCTGATTGGTGCTTGCTTCTCTAAAGGTGTTAATAAATGTGTGTGTGTGTGTGTGTGTGTGTGTGTGTGTGAGAAAGAGAGCAAAAGAAAGAAAAAATTAAAAAGAGAAAGAACAACAACAACAACAAGTTAAAACATAGAACAATGTGAAATTTTTGCCAGTGAGAGTGTCAGAAGAGGGAGGTTTAGTGTGTGTGTGTGTGTGTGTGTGTGTCTCTATGTTTGAAACCATGGTTGTGAGGACATTCTGGTCGGTCTTCACAGCTACAAAAGGCTGTTTGAGGGTTAAGACTTGGTTTAAGGGTTAAGGTTAAGGTTAGGGGTAAGGAACTGCATTATGTCATAGACTGTGTGTGTGCGTGTGTGTGTGTGTGTGTGTGTGTGTGTGTGTGTGTGTGTTGAACTGAGCAGCAGTGGAGTAGGAGGACAAGTGTGGAACAAAGTGTGTGAGCGTGGTGATAACAAATCAAGTCCAGATTGTGAAATTCTCAGGCTGTTCAGACCCATCTGCCAAACACACACACGCACACGCACAGAAACAAACAAATGCGGTCAATTTGTCCATTTTCATCCAAAAAAAATTAAGTTTTTCTCTGCAGTCTGGCTGAACATGAAGGTCAGTGAAGACATTCATCAACGTGAACATGACTTTTCTGTGTGTGTGTGTGTGTGTGTGTGTGTGTGTGTGTTGGTTTGTAGCAGCCAAACAGTTCAAACACATTAAAATTAAACTGACAGACCCTGAGTGTAAGCACAGAGAGGTGACAGGTCAAAGTCGCCTGCTGTCCACAGTGAACAGATTATCTCTCTCTAGCACCAGTTCTCGACCCTGGTTCTTATGACAAAGAAAACTGCTGCTTTATATTTGTGCCATCTGTACCAGGTGACTGCGGTTAACTGCAATTAACTGTTTGGTATAGTGGGAAAAAAGACAGCGTCTCTGTGTTCACAGGACAGAAACACACTGCCTGTCATATTCACATGAAATCTGCTATATCTCTTCATGGTCCCCATTGTCAAAAAATTGCAGTTTCTGTGATTTGGATACTGCACTTGTCCATATTGCAATTTCAATTATATTTCGAGTAATTGCGTAGCTCTAATGCACATCAAGCTAAATTTCCCCTGCATTTGAAGCAAATCAAAATAACCTTTTTTGTCTATCTTTGATTGCACAAAAGCAGAAATTCATCTTGCTATATGTATAATCTTCCACAGTCACAAATTTTGGGCTGCACGTGGACGTTCACATCGAGGTCGATGACGATATTTAAATCACACGGACCAAAGCGGACCCTCATAGATCCTCACAGACGCACAGAAGATAGCAGATAGCCTTAAGAAAAGCAAATCACGTGTGTGTTGTTTATTTAAAGAGATAGTTGGGGTTATTTGACGTGGGGTTGTGTGAGGTAGTCATACATAGTCCCCGGGACACTAGCAGAGCCATGTGTTGCTGTGGGCGGGGCCAGCAGAAAAAACATGTTTTAGACACACCCACCCACCGGAACAATTCAATATCCATTTAAATGTGTGCTTCATATAAAATATTTTCAGTGCTTTATCTTCATGTGAAGCACTTTCCTTTGGTACTATATTTTTTATACTGCTGAACTACTGTATTCCTACGCAAAAGTGCACCTACAGTGTGCACTGTATTACGCCGCAGCTGCAGGTCGGCTGAGTGAATCTGAAGGAGCTAAACTTGACTTTGTTTTCATGGGAAGATAAAGAGCTGAAAATATTCTACATGAAGCGTACATTTAAACAGATATTGAATAGTTTCGGTGGGTGTCTCTTAAAAATGCCCCGCCCACAGCAACACATCACTCTGCCTCTGTGCCAATGCTCCCGGGTTCTACTCATAACAGGCAGCGCCCTGATCTGAATCTACTGCAGGTAACACACTGACTGTGCATGACTGCCTCACACAACACCACGTCAAATAACCACAACTATCACTTTAATCCAACACATTTGAATTGCATCGTGTCATTTTCACCACAGCCTTTAGAGGCCACTACTTTTAAACTTGTGTCTACAAAACTACTACGCATAATGAAACGTTATAGTTCAATTTCAACTGTATAATCACACACAAGAGGGGAGAGAGGGGAGAGAGCGAGAGAAAGAGAGAGCGAGAGAGAGAGAGAGAGAGAGAGAGAGAGAGAGAGAGAGAGAGAGAGAGAGAGAGAGAGAGAGAGAGAGAGAGAGAGAGAGGTGTGCTCTGCAGGTAATCCGTTCTCAGACAGATTGTTCTGTGCCTCAGCACTTTAGGATCTTTGAAACTCGACCAACCTACATGTACATGCTGCAACTGCCTGCACATACACACTCTGTACATCCATCTTATAGGTGCACACACACTTTCACACACACAGACCTACATACAGACAGTATGGATAGTGCTAACATGATAATTCAATTAATCAATTGGTTTTTGTTGCAGCCCCCAAATGTCAAGAGAAGTTTTATATTATTGTAATTGAATATATTTGTTTTTTGTTTTAGAAACTAGTAGTCACTATTTTTTTGGCATTTTTAGACGAAACAATCAATTAATCTAGAAAAAATCACAGATTAATCAATAGTGAAAATAAATGTTAGTTCAAATCAATTCCAATCAATCTCCACTGGCAGGTTATTCCACATAATGAAGAATGATTGGCCCACACACACACGCATACACATACATACACACACAGACACACACACACACAGGTAATCAGCTGTGAACAGGTGTTCTGCTGTAGAGCTGATTGCTGTTATAAAACAAGATGAATCACTGCGAGCCTTGACACATCTGTAAACACACACACACGCACGCACACACACACACGCACGCACACACACACGCGCGCGCACACACACACACGCGCGCACACACACACACACACACACTCTTACTTGCAGCTACTTAGGTATAAAAGTATTAAAATACTCCTTACTTACAAGTACAGAATTCATATTCGTAGAGAAAACAATATAACCACAAGGTTATGGGATATATCAGCTGGGATGAATTATTTTAGCTACTAAATGAGTTTGTTTTATTTAATTGTAATATACATTTTTGATGTTTTTTAGTATTGGATTATTATTACTGATATATTAAGATTTAAGGAGTTTGTTTAATATATATTAACTGAACATGTTTTTAGATGTTCATATGATACAGAAAAGTAATATATAACATATATCTCCCTATATCAAGAAACAACATATATATAAAATTATATATACTTATATAAGTTTTTCTTACTGTTTTTTCATGTCTATCTTCCCATTCTAGGAAAGCGGTCTCTGACTTTTTGACTCTACTGTTTATAATATCAACATATATTGTAAGGCTTTGGGATGGATATGTATTGATATAACATATGTCTACAATATAAGCATACATACATAAACAAACATATTTGTATGGGCTTGACATATATGTCAATACATGAAAATATAATTTTTACAGATTTTTTTTTATTTTACATGTATATATATTTCATATATGTAAATCCAATATATGTGCATTTATTATGTTTGCATATGGGTAAATCTGAATCTGAAAAGTAACAAGTAACAACAGCTGTTGTAGTGGAGTAAATAGAACAATATTCATTCACTGAAATGTAGTGAACAATATCAGTAAAGTTACATAAAATAAAAATACTAAAATAAAGTAAAAGAACCTCAAGGTTGAGAGTAAGTGAGTAAATTCACTTTGTTACCTTCCACCACTCACGCAGCCTTTTCCAGCCACATAATCAAATCATGTTGGGTAAATGTTTCTCCCCATTCTGTATTTCTGCCAAGCACATTTTCTATTTGATGTCCTGAGGCCTGTGTTTCCTAAGAACCTCAGTCCCTGTTTATTGTTTTTGCAGATTCCCAGGAAAACTGTCGGGCCACTCTGAACTTTGCTCCTCTTATTGCAGCAGAGGAACTGAGGCTGTTTCACTGAGTCTGGATAAAATACATCATCTAAAAAACCTAAAGTGTAACGTGACGCCATGGATGCACAAACATGCAGCTTCCCCCATATATAGCGTATTTAATAATGCTGATATAATATAAATAAGAAAATCTGATCAGGCGCAGAAAAAATATGCCTCAACAAACCAATTTATCAGCTTGTACTTGTTGCAAAATATTATTTCCACATGATAATTGTTATATTACTCAACATAAATAATAAAAAACTTTATTTATTTGGCCTTTAAATAAGTTTAAAAAAAACCCAAATCGAGGAAAATTTATCTTTCCAATGTTTCACTAAACAGACAAATCAGACTAAACTGATTATCCTGTTGTTGCACTCAGAGGTTCAGGAGCGTTTCATCACTTTGGATAAGAGCATCAGCTAAAAGCCTGAAATCTAAACTGACTGATGACACTGGTTCAACATGATCAGAGCTGAGGGGCAGTGGCTCCGACTGTCAGCCTGTTAGTAGTGTTACTGAATGAAACCCTACTAATCTGAGAGCCGGGGGGACACAGTCTCTGGACAGAACAGGTGGTCCCCCTACTCAACCTGGAGCTAATAATGTATTATGTGTATGTGTGTGGGGGGGTATTTGGGGGAAAGCTAATTAGAGACAATCAGCTAAAAGGCAGCGAGGTATCAAAGTAAAACCCCTGCGAGCTGACCCCACTGTAGATACCTCTCTCTCTCTCTCTCTCTCTCTCTCTCTCTCTCTCTCTCTCTCTCTCTCTCTTCTCTCTCTCTCTCTCTCTCTCTCTCTCTCTCTCTCTCTCTCTCTCTCTCTCTCTCTCTCTCTCTCTCTCTCTCTCTCTCTCTCTCTCTCTCTCTCTCTCTCTCTCTCTCTCTCTCTCTCTCTACGAGGAACATATGTTTAACATGTTAAATAACAACTCTAATTATTTTCATCTGCCATTTTGTTTTCTGAATGCAGAAGATGTATCTGTTACTTAAGTGAAGTATCAGTATCACAGTCTTAAAATTTGTATGTTACAAGTAAATGTACTTTTTTTTGTAATTAATAAACAAGCAGGACCTTAATCTTGTACTACATATTGTGCTTCTTTTAATTAACCACCTTGGTCATTTTATCTACAACAATGCATCACATTTTATAACCTAAAGCTAAGCAAAACAGAAGATTTCTTATCAAAAAGTTGACAAAACACAAATGTGAATGTTTTGTGTTTCCATCGATGTGATACAAATAAAGCGAGCATCCCAATATCATCCCAATTGAACGTGACACAATCTGGATCCCTGGCGCATAAAAGTGTTTCCATTTCAATTTTGGGAAATATTGCTTTGTCAAATCGTCTGAATCGTCTCATGTGAGTGTTTTTTTCTGCAACATTTTTCAAAATTGATATGATCCTGTTCGTCATTTCTAAATTCACTATGTCAAATTGTGCATTAAGCAGATTATTGGAAATGCACCTAGTGTGGTTTTCAAGTCACTCTTAATCTTAGTCGATTTAGGTATACAGCTTTCAAATGAATGTAGTTTGAAATACGCTGTACTAGCATTAAATGGAAATATTGGAAACTACAGATCTTGAATAAATGAACTTGATTTCCATCTCTACTTTTGTGACTATTATCTATTATTTATCTAAGTATTTGTTACTGTCATTTTGCAGTTTTTCTTTCTTTGTAATGTCACTTTGCTGCTGTTACACAGCAGATTTCCCCAGTGTGGGACTAATAAAGGAATATCTTATCTTTTAAACATCCTTATTTTTGTCGTTAAGCGTATACATATAAATATTTTTAATAAGCTGCTACAAATATCAATTTTGGAAAAATATAACAATATTTCTGTCTTGGTCAACCTCCCTTTGGTTATGACTGAATCCAGACTTTTGGCTACTGATAGACATTGTCCAAAAAGAAAAGCAGCAAGTGCATCATACGACTTGACACCTGCTAAACTATTAGGTAACTAGTCTACCTGGTTATTTTAATGGCTACTAACTACTAACATAAACTCTTGTGTACATTAGAAGCAGGTGCTACTGTGAATCAAGTTAATGTGTCACAATATGCAAGATGTCATATCTTGAAAGTGAGGTTTCTATTTGTATTAATGTGGGTAAGACTCTGGGAGGGACGTCTGCCTCTAGCTGTGACTACAGGCTGACCAACATCTTCATGGCGGGTGTAGCTAATGAAAGCTAGTGACCCGTTATCATGAGGATTTTATTGTTTCAGCTGAGCTTTTCTAAACAGCAGTAACGTACCCATCACTATGTTGTCAGGCATCGTCCAGCCCTGAGGTAGTTACAGTTTTTAATGGACTACGTAGATCAACAGCACAGACTGCACAGCCACATTATAAGTGACTGAATGTTCTTTTAAAAAGACGTGAGGTCGAGCAAAATGTCCTCACTTTGGAGGATCTCTGTACCTCTGTGAGAACATTTGGTTCCCATGGAAGAAATACAGGAACACACACACACACACACACACACACACACACACACACACACACACTAAGTCAAGGCTACTTCCAGTGAGCAGAAGGACCGACTGAGTCACACATTAAATCTCACGACTGATTAACTGTGTAATAACGACACTTCAGAACAGAAAGAACCAAAGTGCCAGCTTCATGGTTTGGTAATGATTCACGGTGTTCTGGGCAACTTCATTGCAGCATCCTCCCACACAGCTGCTTTCATCACACCACCACACAAATTAAGACATATTCTTAATAATAATTAATGGGATAAATAATAATTTAGAGAGGCCATGCCCTGTTTCCGCATCCCATGTTCAAACATTCACACCTGAGACCTGCTCAGGTGTGAATGTCTGTTCATGTCCAACCAGGAAACTTTTCAACATACTTGTCCCTTCTCTTTCTTTCTGTGTCATCTGTCAATCTTAACTGTAAAATGAAAATAAAAAATACAAACAAAACAGTAACATCCGCCCTGTTATATTCAATCACCAGCATGTAGAGTGAGTAGAACATTTGAAGTACTTGGCCAAATTCCCTGATCAGACTGTGACTTCTAATGAGAACGCAGAGAGCATTTTTAAGAACACTAACCAACGATTGTTCTTCATCAGGAAGCTGAGGAGCTTTAACGTTAGCCAACATGAGGTGGACAATAAAGTCAATCAATCAATCAATCAAAGCAGTGTAATAAAGAGGCAAAATGTCAAAAAACTGGAGGTTGACTCACTAGCTTTCTCTACAGGGTTCAACCACATCTTTCAGTCTTTATCAGCCAATGGCAGTTGGCTTTCTTCAATCTCAAACTCAAAAACTTCACTTGGCTAATAAAGACTGTTCATGTAGTTGAGAACACCTGTAAAAACTTTGTGTTAAGAATATTTTGGACACAATGTTTTGACTTTTCACAAGTTCAAGAATAAACTTACGTGTTGAAATGAATAGGACTGAAGTTCTATAGCCAGGGAAGCAGCTAAAATGCTCTTTAGCATGCTAACATTTGCTGATTAGCACTACAGCTGACGCTGATGGGAATGACTAGTGTTGGGGGATTTGGCCTGATGATGATGATGCTGCTGGGTGAAGCGTTGAAGGATCATCAAAATAATAACAATTCACCCTGAGGGCGACATGAATGTCAGACTCAATCAGTCCGAACCAAACCCTCATGTGTGTGTTACTCTCATGTATGTTTACAACCGACAGCAGCTTCTCTGAAACTCACTGAAATAATTGGGAAACTGTTTTTTTTATAATTCTCAACAGAAAGTGACCTCAGATTCACTGTGAAGAGCTCAAGCTCCACGAGTTCACACAACATTTATATCAAAACCAACAAACTAAAAACCAGGGGACAGTTACACAAAGCACCTTAAGTTTTCTATTTAAGCTGAGGGAGTTACTTAAAAGTTACACGGAATCTCTTTAAAGGTTTCCTTTGTTAAGGAAAAACGTTAAGGCATTTGCAGCAATGAAAGAGATTTTACAGCGGTGGTACTTTAACTCAAGTAAAAATCTCAACAACTCCTCCAACCTGAATAACCACACAGGTCATTCTTTCAAACCTCTGATACAACCCATAGTCTCCTGAAATAGCGCCCCCATGGCTGCAGTCTGACTGAACTACTTTCAGTTGTATTGGAGTCATATTTGACCAGGAGGATCTAAACTGTGACTCAAGTAATGGAGCTGTGTAGTTTGTCCACCTCTGCAGTCATTGTACTAAGATTAACTAACCAACCAGCTGCTGGTTATTTAGTCTACATCTTTGTGTAGTTTTTTTTTTGCCTGCCTGTCAGGTACACAGCCATCTGGTCAGAGGAAGACACTTTAAGTCTATCAACAAATCATAGCTGTATCTCACTATCACAAAGAAGAAAAGTCCCATCAACCACATCTGTTGGAACATCTGTCACCAGTAAAGACAAGACAGATGAGATTTTCACACATTGTCGGTTTCTTATACTTTGAAAGTAGGCGTGGGCAGTCATCAAAGACTGAAACTGTGCCACTTTCATCGATGCTTTTTTGTCCACGAGAAAATCAACGCTTACAGTAAACCAGTGGGATGAAACCAAGAGTCTGAAGAGACAGTCGCACAGAACACAAAGTACTTATTGTTTACTGTCAATATTTCACACGTCTACAGCACAAAGAAAACACTTTCCGAGCAGCAGAGCTACCCACACTAAATGCTGTGGATACGCTTTTATTTTGTAAGCAAGGTGATTAGATTTTGGCATGTGAACATGTGGGCGAGTTGATAGAGTGATATCACAGATAATGGAGGCATTATTCTGTGGAAAAACCTCCCTGACAACCACATGTCTGGTTGTCAGGGAGGCCTGCTCTTCCCTGGAATCCAGCTCACACACAAGAACCGCACACAGCCAGTGTGTGTGTGTGTGTGTGTGTGTGTGTGAGCCTCTCCCCATGAAAACCACCCAAGAATCTGATAAAACACGCACTCACACTAAGATTTTTGCTTCCAAAGTGCAAGCCAAATTATCTTAAAATACTTAAATACTTAAAACATGTGTGTGTGTGTGTGTGTGTGTGTGTGTGTGTGTGTGTGTGTGTGTGTGTGTGTGTGTGTGTGTGTGTGTGTGTGTGTGTGTGTGTGTGTGTGTGTGTGTGTGTGTGTGTGTTTACACAGCCGTTTGCATTGGAAATGGACTCCACTGTCCGCAGTTGGCCGGTTTCCATGTCACCATTTAAATGACACTATCCACTATTTCCTGTGAATTCCAGTTTCCACAGAAACTACTATGAATCTATTGATCTATCTCTCCATCTCCAGAGACTTTTACTGACTAAAAATGTTATTCAAGTGACAGTAAAAGGATTTTTTTAACCAATCCATTTGAAGTAATTTATGAAAATTTGCCAATGTGCTAAAGGCCAAAGCATATTTGTGAATATTATGTTGTCAATAGGACACCTGGTTTCAGTTCAGATATGGCCTGATAGCTATGGGGCTAGAACAATGACAGTAACATTTTGACATTGAAAATAAAACCTGAACTGAAAAGAGAAACAAGGGCATTGAAAAACCTGGAAAAAGTTGTATTGGCATTGAAAAAGGTTCCAATGAAAAATAAAACTACAAATTTACAAGCTTATGATCTTATTTCATTTTGGTGTTTTTTGTATTATGATGTTTTCCAGTGTCAATCTTCAGATTTTTTTCATGTCTTTTCATGTCTGTTGTTTTTCAGTGACAGTTTTTTTTTCCACTAAATTTTCAGTGTCACTGGTTTTCAGTTTAAACTTTCTGTCAATGTTTTGGAGGAGGCTTGAAATAAGATAAGATACTCCTTTATTAATCCCACAGTGGACAATTTTGCTGTATTACAGCAGCAAAGTGACAGCACAAAAAATAAAAACTGGAAAAAGACAATATCAAGTACTTAAAAGAGATATATAATATAATAATATAATAAATTATGGATGGTATGCCGTTTTGGCAGAGCATTAACGTTAGCTAATACAAGTCAGTAATTGGCTAAATGACTTAGCTGTCACTTTACGAAACCATTAGACAACCAGACTCTGGTTATCACTTTATGGTGATGACTGTGTCGTTCACAGCTCGGCAGAGCATCTGACATCTTTCAGGCCACAGCTTCACTGTTTTGGTTCAGTTTCTCCACCCTCAACAACCACAGCTGGCAGCTGCTTTCAATTGCCTGCTACCAAATGGCAGACACATAAAGCTGATGACCAGCTGGTGAACACAGTTCAGCATTTAGCAGCTAAAGAGCCACAGATTTCCTGCAGGAGGTGGTGGAGACCAAAAAGGAGGATGAGGTACCACTTCACAATAAGACTCAACTTATAAAGGACTTATGAATGGGTTATAACTAGTTTATTAATTAGCCTGTTAACACTTTATATATCATTTATAAGCTGTTATAACACATTAGATAAAAAAGGAAAACAGTGACATGTTGCTTGCCAAATAGTGAGCCCACATCTCTCTGTACTGTCAAGCCTCATATCTCTTTGTTTTCTTCATCATCCAGCATTTGTACCTGCTGCTTCATCATTGGGCTTTTTGCCTCTCTCTGCACTGTGTGTTATTTGTTTTCTTTGTCATTTTCTGTGTATTAAACTGTGCAAAAATGAATAAATAAATTAAAAAAAAAAAAGTTTCATTTGGCATATCAAATAATGGTATATCAAATGATCATATTAAATGACCAGATTAATTTGGAAAAATCAAGTTAATGCTTATTACTCATTAATCTTACTAATGAGTTACAATTATTTATAACTGGTAAAAGGAGCCTTATAGTAAAGGTTAAAACCCAGAATGATTCATTAATGAGTTACTCTAAGACTCCTTTTTACCAGTTATAAATGGTAGTAAGTCATTAGTAAGATTAAGTATTAACTTGATCTTGCCAAATAGTGAGCCTGAATCAATGTATGAAAACTGTTATAACTTGTTAATAATTGTTTATCTATGATTCATAAAGTGTTAATAACCTAATTAATAACCTAATTATAAACCATTTATAAATCCTTCATAAGGGTTGTCTTATTGTGAAGTGATACCAGAGAATGCATAAAGAATAAAGACTTACATTCATTAGGTGTTCAGAAACAAGACTCCACATGAATTCAAATGATGCTCTGTGTCTCCTCCATGATGAAGCACAATAACATCCATCATAATGAAAAATAGAAAACTTCAAACATTATAGTCCTAAATGCAGTGGGAGGGAGACGGATACACAAATGGAGGGCATTTTCTCTCTTTTCCACTGACTCTCATTAACACCTCTCTCTCTCTCTCCCACACACAAACACACACACACACAGTACATCCAGTAGTCAAGAGCAATGCACTGGAAGGTGGAGGTGGAGAGAAACGGGCTGGGAGTGTCTATAATTAGAGGAGCGTTCAGGAGCCATACTGCTGAGTTGTTGAATGTTTAATGTCAGGCCTGCAGGCGCTTCAGTCGCAAAGAGCAAACCTCTGAGCCCCTGTACTGCACATTTTACCCCCACACACACACACACACACACACACACACACACACACACAGACACGGATGAGGTGTAACTGTAGTAAACTGGAGGAGAGTTCAGGTTTCAGAAAGGAAACAGCAGCACAATGCACGGACACAGACACAGTACATCCAACAACTGAGCATGTAATTCCCACCTATTGTCCGTAACCCAAGCCACATAATGACCCGGGAACCCAAACCTCTTCTGGATGAGGTAATGGTCAAACAAATCTGACAAGGAAGACTGAGAGAGTACAAAGTCAGACTGCCACACCTCCCATCTTTTGTAAACTGTGGTGCTTTTAAAATCATAACAAACATATTATCCATATTTTTCTATTATCATACAGTTCCCATTTTGGTTATATTAAAGAATATTGAAGTTTATCATTTGATTCCTTTAAAATTTTGAGAAATAAGCAAATTAAACTGCTTTTGTCCAGAGAAAATGGATCAGCAAAAGGTTTTTAAGCAAAAAAGTCAAAATAGTTAGATTTGATGCTTTTCTTAATGACAGTAAACAGAATGTCTTTGGATTTTGGACTGTTGTCAGACAAAACAATACATTTTAATCTCTTTTAAAAGGCTTTTTTTTTTTTTACAAACAACTCTATATTCTTAATGCTGCATCAGTCTGATTCACTGGATTTTATTCGAGGAGATAATGATCTTATTAAATAGATCAGGTATCTTAGTCACTGTCATCATAAAACTGTAACAGTGCAATTTCATAACAGTACTTGTAAAATATCAACAAATGTGAACAAGTTATCCCTGTCAAAGAAGCATAACAGATATTGAGTATGTATTAGATATCAGCCAATACTCTGAGTTTAGGTCACAGAATACTGGTTCTCACGGGACCGATACTGATATTTCGGAATTAAAAAATGATCTGGAGCGACTTTAATATAAACGGTTACTATGAACAAATCTTTGGATAGGGATTCCTTCAAATTTAGGTTATTTAAAAAAATGAAAATGAAAAATGAAATGAAAATGAAAAATATATTCATCAGTGCTCTCTGGTGGACAAACATGTTAAACTAAACACATCTTGAGCATTTTTATACTGTAATTTCTTCTTTTTTCACACACATACACTGTGTGTGAAAAAGGTATATCCATGATAAGCTAATATCAGCTGATAATTGTTTGGTTTATTGATAACATTATAATATATTTATTAAA
This sequence comes from Seriola aureovittata, assembly GCF_021018895.1. NCBI lineage: Eukaryota > Metazoa > Chordata > Actinopteri > Carangiformes > Carangidae > Seriola > Seriola aureovittata. Next base: position 3,501,249 of record NC_079379.1, read on the forward strand.
AAAAAAACTTACCAGACTTTGTCTGGGATAAAAATAAAGTCCTGGACTATCGATCAAGCTCTTGGGTTGGTATCAAATCGTGACAGTGTAGAATTAGAGCATCCCTGTTTAATTTTAATGCAATAAGAGAAACGAATGGGCGGATTTACTGCATCACTACACCTCAGACTGTGTTGGGTAAGATGTCAAGTCACAATTAATTTCCAAATAGTCCAAAACATTCTTCCTCATCATGTCCACTCCCATCTACCTGGTTCTCTAAAAAGATATTAACAGTAATTCTTAAACCTAAACTTAAACAAAGGTAATGGTAATTTACTTTAAACAATATAAAAGTGGGCACACGGACACAAATATCACAGCTGAGCCCTAATATACATGACAACTCTTTAACAGGTATTTATCTACATTTATCTACAAGACCAGACCAGTATTCGAGACTAATGCTGACTGATGTTTATTTGCTTGTGTTGCTTTTGGTTCTTTACCACATATATTACAGATTTTAAGTGTTTTTACAGCAACAATATTTACGTAAAACCTATATTTTTTACGTTGTCTTTTCTCCAAGGCTGGAAAAGATTATGGTGCTGGAAAAACCCACCACACCTTTTCTAGCCCGAGTATTATGATCATAAAAACTGAAGTAAATGCCCAAAATATTCTATGATATTTCTGTGAGGGCTGATTGTGGGGCTCAACTGGCTTTACAGCTCCTCCTCTGACATATCTTAACATCTCTGTTCAGACTTCTGCTGCCAGCTTCCTGTTAAAATGCACATTTGGTATAATATAGGGTTTTTCTGTCCTAACAGGAAAATACAGCATGTCCTCAGACCAAACACCAGGGAGTGGCAGAGCAGACAGGAGTTTAAAAGGGAGAGCCAGGGGTTTAACTCTCAGACATCCTTGGAAAATGAAACTGAAGGAATTCTGCTTTTATAGTTTAATTATTTTCAGACATGACTGGGACTGAACTTGTATGCAACAGCCTCCTAGCTTAGCATACATGTTAGAGACCGTACCCTTCTTAAATGATAATTTGGGTGGTTTAGGTCTGAGCTGACCTTCCTGACTGACAGATGGAGACTGTGTGACTGTCATGTTTGTCAATAATTACACAGAAAACAGTTATTTTAGGGTTTATGGAGGCGAACAGCCCTGCTCTCCTTGAGACGACCCTGTTATGTTTTATCCAGGTGATACAGACACAGAGAGGAGCCTTTAACCCGTGACATCTCTGCCGAAAGGTGCATGTAGCAGAGGGTTCACCACCGGGCACTTACCCCGCTCAGGTCCGGATTTCTTCGACGTAGGGGGGGGCTGGGGAGCGATGCGATGCGATGCGACGACCACTTCGTCTCCAATCCGTGGCGTCCTCCGCGTGTTGCCTTGCTCTTATCTACGAGCTGCGGGTCTACACAGTCTTCCGTTACCGTTTCTGCGTCTCTCCTATCGGGGGAAGCTCCTGGCAAGTGACAGCGGCCTCTGGTCTTCCTGAGCCCCGGGAGCTCAGCACTGAAACTCTGACTAAATCTCCGCAGCTCGCTCCGCCTCGCCTCGCCTCGCGCTCTCTCTCTGGTTGCCGCCTCGTCGCCCTCTGACGTCATGAAGGAAAGCCCCGGCCGGTGACATCACGCCGTCAAAACACGGAAACCCCACCCCATGCTGTCCCCGCCCCTCAGGAACCTGAGCTAGTTTACTGTAAACGTGTGTTTGAGGGAAATACGAAACAAAAGGCGGAGCAGTGATAAATAAAAAATATAAATAGAAAGAGCTGTTGGGGGTACCTTGTTCCTTGTGGGGAACAAGATAGCGTCATAAATAATGACAAATAACAGTAAAAATACAAATAATGATATTAAGTATGACAATAACCCAACAGTCAGTAAAACAATTGATGCGATTCAAAAACCAATAACACTAAAAATAACATTTACAGTGACTGAAGAAAAAGTGGAATCTCTAAAGGATGTAAACCTACTAAACTCAAAGCTAAGACTTTAATCTATCAGAACCTGGTCCTGGACCGTACCTAGCCACATTAAGTTGATCTGGGACACTCAGAAACCAACCAGCACTGGAACAGTGCCATCTTCAGGTTTTCTATATGTCAGGTTAATTTGAGGTAATTTGATGAAACAACTATTTAAGGAAAAAGCACAATGTGCAAGTAATGAATTAATCATTAAACCTGAGGTGTTAGCAGTTGCTGGCTTTGTCCAGTTGGTAATCCAGCCTCATTAATGTAAAGAATATTAATAATAATAATTATAAACTTTATTTTATATGGCATTTTTGATACACAGGATGCAGCTCAAAGTGCTTTGACAAATATAAAAGAATAATATAAAAGAAAGGGATAAAACAGAGAAATCTTTAAAAAAGAAAACAAAAAAAACAAAAAATGAGCTAATCAAAAGCCACATTTAACAAGTGTTTTCAGTCGTCGTTTAAAATAGTCATTAATGTTGTTGAAAAGGTGTTACATAAGTAAACTTGTGTTTTCTTTACCAGCCCCAAGATTATTCATTCTTATCTGCAATTTCTTGACTGAAACAAAGCAAATCCAAAATATAATGTATAAAGAATTCCCCTTATTGAACTTCTTTCCCCAAAACACCAAACAAATTATCTCTGCATGTGTCATGTATTCTATAGCAAAAGGTATCAGAGGGTCATTTTCTGTTGCCACCGGGAAGAACTTATTTTATACCAAGAACGGTTTAATATTGAGCAATGATGGCATTTCTTGACATCAGAAAATAGTACAATATGTTTAATTAAGTTAAGATTGTATTTTATTACACAAGGATTAGTATAAGAATTTTGTTTTCTGAAATGGATAAAGGAGCTATTTCATCCCACTTTATTCTTCTTATATGTGAGTTAGATTGAATTGTGTAAAGTTTCTTGAGTTATGAAGAAACAAAATTATTAAACAAGTTATTGTAACATTATTGTATGTATTAGATAGGTTAGAGTAGCCATTGTTACAACACAGTGGCTACTGGCGATCTAACTAAATAAATAAATATCTAACATTTTCAAACTTAACCTCCTAGGATCTGGCGTCCACATATGTGGACCTCACATTTTAGGTTCTCTAGACCACAATACTAACTTTTTCTCAACAAGGGCCTGGTGACCACATATGAGCCATGTTCAGAAATTGAAATGAACAGTTTAGAACAGTAACACTGCAAAATGTTCAGAATGTTTTTTTACTTTGTTACAGACATACGTCTTTCTGCAACTGTTAGCAGTACTTCAAATGAGCCATATTGCTCAAAGGGGCACAATTGTTCTTTCTCATTTTGTTTTTGCACTCAGGAAAATGCTGCTGTGTTCTGGCACCAAATAAATAGTTTTGCACATCATTACTCAATTGTCTCTTTATTGGTTTCTATCGAAATTTAAAACTAATGTCCTCATATGTGGACATCATTTTTCTCAGAAACTACATCATGTAAAAAGATAATTCTTTGTTGTTACACTCATCAGGTCCCAATCAGCCTAAATAGCAAAGAGAAATTAAAAATGCACGCCATGCAAGAGTTCGGGTCTTAGGAGGTTAAGGATTTCACAGCAGGACAGTTGGGTGAAAAAATAAAAAATAATGCACACAAAGGGTGATAATTTAGAAAAGCAACAGATTTATTGGAGGGGGAAACATGATTACTATGACAAAGAGACAGCTTTGCTCAAAAGAAATTTGCTGACAACCGCACCACACAATTATCCTCAACTTACATGAAGTCTTAAGGAATGCCCCCCCCCCCTCATTGTCTGACCCTACACCCCGTCCCTCCATCTGTCCACCCACCCGAGCTCTTTTTCCAGCTCCAATCCTTCGCCTTGGTGGAAATGGAGCAGCTCAGGATTCAACCAGCTGGAAGAGAAGGGAAAGAGAGGGTGAGGGGAAGAAAATTTTTGGGTGAATTACAGAGAAAATGCAACAAGCCATGACTAATGATACTTTCTTTTTGGTCATTTAAATGCTGAAACCGTCAGGAGCAACGGACACAAAACATAACAAAAAAAAAGAAAAGAAAGAAGAGTGCTGTCCATCTCAGTGCAATGAGGTCACCAGCATTCACTTTAAAGTGCACATTTAAAAGTCACATTCCTTTAGGGCGATCATAAACAAACAGAAATGTATACATTCACTGTTTTCACAAAGTCACAAATAAATAAAAAAAAAAGGAACTGAAGACGTTGTTGAGCACAGAACAGAATATTAAGGAAATTTAGCATGAAATTGTCTCATTGTGCTGAATAAAAGTCTGAAATCTGCCTACTGGGAATGCTGAACATCTGCCATTGTTTTTCATCACAACAGCCCCGAGAGAATAGAAACACATCAGTATTCAAGGGAAAGTGCAGGTAACACAGTCTGCATGCAAGATGTTTCCACTGAACACAGACACCAGGTGACTACAGAGCAGGGAGGAAACTAATAGGTCAAGGAGGAACAGAGGACTCGAGGACAAGCACCCAGGAGCCTGATGGGACGGGAAGATCCAGAGGCCATGTCAGTTATAGAAGAAAAATCATCACTTCTGTTGATAATTTAAGATACAGACTTTTTTTCCCACAGCTCCCAAAGTGCCAGTAAATATGAATCAACAATGTTCATGTGGAACAAAACATAGAAAGTAAGTCCTGAAAGTGAAAACCACTGGAACAAAGAGGAGGTAAAACAACACATTTGGGAGCAGCAGAAACAGGAGGGAGAGGACAAAAAAAAAAAAAAAAATAAATAAATAAAATAAATGAGGTAGTGTGTCCGAGGTGAAAGGTTGAGTAAACATCTCTACCGGACACAGTATGCGGCACAACATCTGAACTTCCGTGTCATTACTGTAGTGAGATAGAGGTCTGAGAATGAAGCATCAGCAGCACTGAGACCTGCTGCTGTGACAGGAAACATTTTCTTATGAATGACTTCCTCATCTTGATGATGACCTGGGACCAGATGCATAAATGATGCGGACACACAATAACAATACAAACGCCATTTCCCGCACATATAGTGGTATTTAGAAACACAGAATGTGTCACCTCAGGCATTCCTTCGACCACGTGAACACACAGTTTTCCAAAGTGATCCAAGTCACGGTGAAGTGAAAATACTAAATATGTGTATATGTAAATGTGTCTCATAACTTCTGGCAAAGACAGTGTTTTTTTTTTTAATGCAAACTGATTGATTAAGGGAGTATCTTCATCCATTTATGGTTAATCGTGGGAGTGGAAATGAGGCTGGTGCACGTGCGCCCAATTTAATGAGCGAGGTTTATAAAGTGGAACTACGTGAACGCACGGCTTATGTGCGTTCAAATAGTTTTACTCATGAATCTGCGCAGTAGTCGAGTTTTATGCATCTGGACCCTGGAGTTTTCAAAGCGTGACACTGTGGACTCCTCTCCTCAATTACTGTAACATTTAGCAGTTCCTGTTTGCAACATAACCCTGTATGTACAGATAAATATCACTTGATTACTATGATACTGCAGAAAACTTAACATTGTCTTTCTACCTGCAGAACTTGACTGAGAATCAATATTGTTTTCTTTTCTATGATTCCTAAGCCGATTTATGGGATCAGAGATAAGACTCTCTTTGCAAAGTGTTTAGTCACACTGAATCTAAAACATCACGTCTGTGTGTTTAGATTTGATGGAGTTAGAAGCCATTCTTGGAAACACCTTAACAGCCTCAATGCTGAGTGTTACAATCACTGCTACAGTTCCTACTGCTGACCGTGGTTATAAGCCGGACAGATCAGCAGAACAAACTACAATAACTCACATCCTGTTTTCAGAGCACGCTGTGTTCCTACCCATTTCACCCCTAGCATTATCTTCACCTCATCGCTCCCTCTGTACCCCCCCCAGGGAGGAACGCCTCACAGTTTGAAAACCCGATTTAGATCACAATTAAAACTAGGGCTGGGCAATTCATCTAATTTTATGTTAATTACGGTTTTGTATTTCAACAATTAGGAAAACAATGTAATCGAGATACAACAAATTACATCCCACCTACAAAAACCATCCACCTATTCACTTCCTGGTTACGTCCCGGCGTACGTTAGTAACGTCTGTAGGAGCGCATCATCTTGAGTCGGACCAGCCTTTACTTTCCTTGGATTGAGTTACTGAGCGGAATATGCTGAATATAGTTACCAAAATGTTGATTATATGTTTTGGAGTTTTCAGTACATTGGTGCAGAGCACTACAACATATTTGATCTCATTTATTTTGGCCTAATTTATTTTCATTTATTAGTTTTATATATTAAATATATGTTTAGTAGTTTTCAGTAGGTTGTGGAAGTACAGTAATGTTACAACATAGTTGATCTTAATTATTATGAAATAATTAATTTTTATTAATATATATATGTATTTATATGTGTGTGTTTTATTTATCTAATTTTTTAAAAAGAAAAACTTTTTTAAAGTTAAATAAATACATGGTGTTTCCAAATTCAATGAGTAATTGTAGTAAATAATCGTGATCTCAATATTGATAAAAAATAATCTTGATTATAATTTTTGCCACAATCGAGCAATTATATATATATAATTATAATTAAAACTTAGCCTTCATGCATCATGTTCTTTCCCTCAATACTGTCAATACTGTTTTTTTCTCACTGCTACAAATCAAATCTGATTTGAGGATGTCAGAGGAAACTCAAAATGAAAGGCAGGTTGGACAGTGCATGTCTGATGCTTCTCACGTGTTTCCAACTTTAGAGAAGTAAAAGAAAATATAACTGGATATTAAAAACTGGAGATCTGCTGTATGAGCACGAGAATCAAAGACTACAGGAAGGGAAAAGGACCAAGCCATCGACTAAACAAGAGCAAACCTCGTCCAGCTACGGCAAACAACATGTAACAAACATCAATATGTTCTAACACCTTCCGGTGAAAAGCATCTGCTCTGCTCCACGTCAAAACCTTCAATTTCATTTCTCTAAGGTTAAAGGCGGCAGCAGCGTGGTGCATGTTCTCGCTATTAGACTGCTTTAATTAGACTTTAAATCCTTTGTTTCTACAACAGGGATCTTTTAGGAACACGGTGAATTTCTTGAAATAGCTGATGACGCTCTGAGTCTCCATCTTCCACGTCTAGACCTCACAGAGTTACATTTTGTTGCCACTGTGACACTTGATCAACTCTTGTATAATCTCCACCTCTGAGGGAAAAAAGAGCCCGTTGGAGGGGACTTGAAGGAAGGAAGGAAAAAGGGGTTTTAAATGAAGAACACTTGGTCTTTACAGGCGGTGACACGGGCGGCGGTTTCTGTGGCAGCGGAGAAGGCAGCTACGATGGAGGCGAAGACGACGTTGGGCTTCTGGGCGGCGTCAATAGCCGTATGGAGGCCCCTGGCGCTGTAGTACTGCACCAGAGGGACCGTCTGCCGGTGGTAGGCATCCAGACGGGAGCGCAGCGTTGTCTCGTTGTCGTCGCTGCGGCGGATGAGAGGTTCACCTGTCACCTGAGTGTAGAAAAGACGACAGGAGAGACATGAGAGGAGGGACAAAGGGAGAGAAGTACAGAAGAAAGAAGAAAGAACTAGAATCACCTGCTTCTGGTTGTCTGCCTCTGGCACTCAGACAAGCTCGCAGCCTTTCCTTTCTAAACCCGGGAACTGTATGTCGCCGCGAGTGGTGCTTTGTTTGCAGGTGAGCCACTTGGTTTAATACTAAGAGTAAAGAACATCCAGCCTGTCGGATCAGATCGGCGCCAATACTGACCTTGAAAATCGGATCAGGTATCAGTCAGACCGATGCCCATTAAATACAATTTCCTTGTCCCTGTTACTGTAATATTTAATGTTCTGCCCACCAGTTCCCCATGTTACCTTAAATTAATGACCCCAACACTTTCCAAACAGTTTTAAATTTAGAAGAAAGAGACCACTGGTATCAGATCAGTTCTCTGCATCAGAAAACACTCTGAGTTTAAGTATCTAAACCAGAGGAGAGGAAGTTAGACAAGGGCGTCCTGAACTTTAAGTCTCTCTGCTCTGCTGCTGTTTGTAGAAATCTGCAGAGGCAGAAAACAGATCAAAAGGACAAACTGTGGAGTAAAACTCTGCACAGGTCTTAACTGAGATCTAAACCCGGGCTTTGTCTTCAGAAACCAAGTGATGATGCTGAATCTGAGACGAGAACCTGACCTGAAATCTGACGACATTTCTGCTTTATTTCATTCAACACTAAGACTGTTAGCTCGCAGGCTAATATACTGTCTACAAGTCCCTGCCCCTTCTACATACATGAATGTAGAGTACTGGCACAGTCTGAGAGAAACTTCCTAATTAATAAATTACTCAGATATAACAAAAGCTAAATATTATGTCTGAAAGGCAGCTTTGATGGGATCAACATCTTACGCTGGTTTGCAGCATTTCTTTGCTAGTCATCAATACGTCTCTGCACAAACACTATGAAAACAAATTCCTTTATGTTTACTGCACTTTGCGCACACACACTCTTATTTTATGTGGCATTACACAGAACCTGTTCCACTCTTCAAATACACTTCCTGGATCCTACAAATCCTACGTTTGAGCGCAGACACGTTCTCCTTTAAAGTTCACCTGTCCATCAGGAAAATATTTAGCAGGGTTGGTAATTGTTTGATGATCACATTCCTTCAGACAAGCTACACCCAAAGGCTGCTTGCACTCTTCTCTCCATGTCTGATGAGTTTTGCCTCACATGTCACAGACCAACTGGGATGTCCAACTCTACTTTTCCCTCCAACTCAGGACAGAGCTGAACAAAAAGGAAGCTTCCCACTCTTATAATCTTATTCATTTGTCAAATACTTAATGGATGGTGTGTAATGCATTGTCTTCTATTACTTTTATATTTATATATTAGATCTCCATGTTTATTAAGGCCTGAAGATGTATCTAAAGATTATGAATGTAATTGATGTAAGTCATGCTGATTAACTGTAAATCTTTTGTAAAAATGTGTTTATGTTTTAAGACATTTTTAGCGTTAAAATGTAGAATTTAACTGAACAACAGCTGCTAGCAAAGACACAAGGTCAGTGACGCTTGTGATTCATTATGTTGCTTTCACCACAGGTAGACGACGCGTTTAAGACCTCATCAGGGAGCGGCTGTGGGTGTCGACGTTATTGTTTCCGTTTGGTCTTTTTGTTGGTCCTGACCACTGAGGAGTTTTCAAACAAAAACGGGTCCAGCAGCCAAAAGTCTACATTTTCATGGCTTGATAACTCTGGAGTTGTGCGGACGGGAGGAGGAAACGTAGGAAAAGAGATGCGTTTTAAAAATGAGTGATCACGTAATGTGACTGATCAGTTATAATCTGCTAAAACCTGAAAGCATCTCATTATAAATGTAGTTGGTGTATAGTCTAAACAACAGCCTCAGTCACTTTTGCTCTGTTTTATTCAATAGGAGTTTAATCATTTCCTGAGACGTGTCTTTAAACCTTGATCTGTCATCACCTTGTAAAAACTTTTATTCCCATCAATAAACTAATCACCCTCTCACCTCAAGGTGAAATTACTTCTCTGCACTGGGTGCCACCACCAAGCAGAAACACAATGAATGTCCAAAATGTTAAAAGACATGTTCCCAATATGAAGTTGAAGGTCTGCAGTTAAGTCTCCAGCTCTTTTCATCTACTTCTTTCTAATATCTGGATGTAATAAGAGGAATCAAAGGTTGATGCTTTTAACCAGAAACATCTCATTGTATGTAAAATATCCAAAACATTTTTATACATCCGGAATGAATCAAAGCGATTCCTCTGAAGCTGCCTGATCGCCACACATGTCCAGGCTGATGGGGATTTTTTTTTTTTTTTTTTTAGGTAGGTGGCACTTTAGCCAGAAGTGGGTTCTAAGTGGGTTGATCGTCAAACTACTTACGTCATCCTTCATGGGCTCTTTGGGGGGGTTGAACTCCTCGTGGTAGGAGCGGCCACTCGGCTGATGAATTAGTCTGGGGAAATGGAAGGAAGATGGCGAGAGGAGGTGGAGGACAGGACAGGGACAGAAAAGAAATCAGAGTGAGAGGAAGAGGAGGACAGATGAGGGTTAGACAGCCACAGTGACTCACTAACTACTTAACTGTCCTTTTCATATCCCACATCCTGCCCTTGTCCTACTTGGGCTTGAAAATGCAGCAGCCGGCCTCCTCCTCCTCACAAAGGAACCCCGTGGACAGAGAGATAGCTCTTTGCACACCATCTGTATTTCCCGCTCAGTGTTGTTGTGTGTATGGATAATGTGGAGCGGTTATTGTGAAGAAAGAGGACAAACACTGAGCTGCAATTACCAAAAAAAAAGATATTCTAAAGCACTGACACGTGTTCAGATTGAGGTTTGTCTATTCATTGTGTGGGTCAGCTTCGAATCAGAGCACAGCACGTTATATTTCACCGTTTTGAAACTGGTTATGTAAAATCATTATCTGTTGCTCTGTGGAGGCAGAGGAGCTGCAGAGATGGAAATGCACCAAGAAACAAGAGGCTTCCAATTAACTTCTAAGACTCACAACTTTCTGTTCAACCTGCAGAGCTTATATAAACAGATCAGAGGCAGGTCAGAGCAGGAAGTGGCACAGAGATAGTCAGCGCAGCGTTTTGTTTTGGGTTTTTATGTGTGAAATAAGCGACCACCATTATTAGCGGGGCAGGTAAACCTGCTAATAAAAGAAGATTGACGAGTTTGCAAACCGGTAAAACAGTTTGCAAACTGGTATTGTTTCTAGTCGCTGTCTGCGTCATGACAGTTTCAACATTTCGACTTCTTGGGGGATTGAACCTGTGACCTTCCCACCGCAGGGCGCTCTCAAACCCCTTCAGGCCACCTTCTCTGTCACGCTCCACTTCTCTCCAACATTATCTCACTGTCCCAGACTCCTCTGTTCACATGAATCAATCTACCTGCCCAGGTGGATTTGACACGCCGACAGAATGAGGAGCTTCTCGCTCAAAAGAAGACAAAGCAGGTAAATCATAAAACGCTGTTGTCTACGGGCAACGTGCCTGGGAAATGGAACAGATCGACTTCTCTCTCTGCTCCTGAATAATTGATTCTCTCTCCTACCTGCCACAGATCCTGCGGACCAACAGAGAGTCATCGACGGAGAACTCGATCACAGAGTCCAGCTGCTCGCGTCTCTTGTCCAACAAGTCGTCCAGCTGGAGGAGACGAACACAGAGTCAACCGCACAGCAAGAATAACATCTAATGACCAGCGCGAAACTTCACAAAAGCATCAGCTGACTGTCTAAAATGTTAAATGCTATAAGACGGTATTTCTGTCACTGGATGAAAATGTTAATTGTCAATTGTTATCTACTGTATGTAACTGACAAATTTAAAGAAATAGTTCAACATTTGGGAAACAGGATTATCCACTTTTACAGAGAGTTACGATGAGAAGATGGACACCTGGAGCTGATTAGCTTAGCTTAGCATAAAGACTGGAATCAGGGGAAACACCGAGTTTGTCTAGCAAAAAAACAAACAAGTATCTTAACACTTTGTTTTTACATTTTTTCCTATTTAAACATAGAAATTAAACAAAAATAAATGAATAAAAATAAAAACTAGAATTGCTTCCTTGTGGTTGTATGCCTCCACCACTCAGACTGGTGTATTTCCCAAAATGTGAAATTACTCCTTTAAATTTTTTACTGAGACCTCCAAGTTATAACTGGACTTCTGAACTCTCCTTTGATGAATTGCTGCACCGTTTTGTTTCACATCACATGACAGTTTCAGTAGTTTCACAATAGTGTCCTCACCATCTCTGCTTGTTTGACTGTTCGGGGGAATCCATCCAACAGGAAACCATTCCTGCAGGCCGGCGTGTCCAGGTTCTTCTCTATGAGCTCCACGACCATCTCGTCACTGACCTGCAGGAGAACAAAGAGAAATCTCATCCATTACCTGCTACTATCTGCACAGCAACAACTTTGTACACATTTTATAGAGGGGCAGCAAATAAAACTTGTTTATACAGTGGATGCACATAAATATAAGTCAACACAGCAGCAATCAGTGACAGATGAACACAGACGGTAGAAAATGACAAACAGCTCTGAGAAAAACACAATGAGACATCAGTCACACGCTGAGATGCTGAAAAGGCCAGAGAATTATGCAACAGCTGCATAAACACACACATATAATTACTGTATGTACACACAAATACACAAGACACACAATCAGAGATGTTATCAACATCAAATAAGGCAACACACTATTATTCTAACATGTAATCTCCGTATAATCACATGCAAATACTAGGGCTGGGTATTGCCACTGATTTCCTGATTCGATATCGATTCAGTCAGAGATATTTCAGTTACAACATCAATCTGTCTTGGATATGAACGAGCTTCTCCGAGAACTAATGCTGTAAACTTGCCTCTAACCTGCGCACACGCATGGTTACCAGTGTTCCTACAGTGATAAGTTTACATTTACATACATTTACATTCATTGTGTCGAGCAAATGACGGCGCCTTGGAAACATCCATTCAGAGGAGAAGCTGCAGTGCAGGCAGAGGTCAGGTGAAGCTAACAGGCTAGGCTATGAAAACGTGGCTAAGCTAGCCTTTATTTTCAGCAGCACAAGCTGTCCAAGTGTAACAGACTGACTGCCATGTTTCTGTGTAAAAACATCACAGATAGAGAAAGTGTCAGAAGAGTGAAAAATGAATGAAAGGATGTTTTCTCTCTTTTTTCATCTTTACCAATTAACCATTTAATTCACTGAGCAGCTCAGAGGCTACCGGCAGCTACCAGCATCTTTTAAGGTGGAATGTTCTCTTCCATGTTACTAAATGCATGACTGATGTTTGGAAATCAATCAATACTTAAATGTCAATATGAAAACTTTGACTATTTTATTTGTTATCAGCTGCTGGACATGTTGGGTTGTGTTGTTGTCTGGATGGGTGAAAACTGAGACCTTTGGAAACAATGACAGACACCCACGGCCTCTCCTGATTGGGTCTCATCAGCCTCGACTACCAGTGTTGAACATACAACATGATAATGAATTACAAGTGTTACTGACCCTCTTGTTTTTGCTAGCAGCTGTTGTTCAGTTCAATTCTGTATTTTAATGCTGCAGCTACCTTTGCTGTTCTTTGTTCAGAGTATTTTATGCAATTAACCAACTGCAGAGTAGACGATCTGTTTCCTGTTTAAACCGGCTCGCACATGCTCAGTGTACGTGAGTGCTCATATGTACGTATGTACGAGTTTTCAGATGTATTAATCCGTTTTAGAATGACAACGCAGTAGTGTGGACGTAGCATTAAAGCAACACCCTGTTAACAGCTACAAAAGAAAAGACAAACAACAGCCAAGAGCCTTTTTACCCTCTTTTGTTTGCTTTACTAGACTCTTTCCTTGTGCACACATACATTTACACAACGCACAAGACACCATGTACAGTACTGTGCTTAAGTTTAGACTCTTATTGATCATTTAACGCCTTCAGGGAGGCGTCAAATTCATTCTGCAGTATGACAACAAAACGGAGTGGAACAAGGAGTCCTGCAACAGATGGTTCGGCTCCCACAGAGCCCTGGTTTCATGGAGTCACTCTGGGATTACATGGAGAGAGAGAGAGAGAGAGACATTGTGACAGACTAATTCCACAGAAGAACTGTGGCAGCTTGTCCAAGATGCTTGGAAAAAACTGTGTACAAATGGACCGAGGAGAACTGGCACCATCACAGCAAATACTGATATGACTTTCTTGTCAAATAAAAACAATTCACGGCATTATTTTTAAAGCTTAAACTTTTGCACAGGACAGTAAAGGTACTGTAATGTATCAAATGTATAATAAAATATACAGCTTTTTAATGCCATTTGCTGAATTTTCTTTTCTGGTGTATTTGTATTGTATTTAAATAGTTCTTTGTTCTCTAGACATACACACACACCATTTATTTAAAAATGTCAACAGTAACAGTGCAACAGCTTGAAAGTGCGAGCAAACTTCTGGATAATTATTATTTTGAAGAAAAAAAAAAAAGATTTGCACATATACAATATGTGCTTTGCACCATTGTTCTCTATAAAAGTATGTGCAATGTGCAGACAACTGTAAACAATACTGCAATACTATAGCAACGTTAAAGTGTTTCCCTCTGAAAAACACATGGGATCTGGGAAATAAATAATGAATGGAAAATAAATAAATATTGAAGATAAAAATATACAGTAACACTGAAGTGCTTAAAGAACTGGTAAACTGAAGTTTAAAGTGAAACCAAGAAGGCAACTATCACCTATTTCTTGTTGTAAACAAAAGTCCTGCATAACCGTAACTGTCGCTCCCGGTAACATAGTTATATGTTGAAGAGCGCAGAAAGCAGCTTTATGACCGGGGTCCAATTCATTACGAGAAACCACTTTTTTACCTCTGGGGGCAGATAGCAGCTTCCTCGAGCACACCGTGCAGAAACAAGCGCCCGGCTCCTTCAAGCCGCTGGATCCTACACTGCCAGTGTCGCCAGACCCGCCCTACTCTGCTTCTGATTGGCTAGTAAAGGTGGTTAGGTTCAGTGTCTGGTTAGGTTGAGAGCGAGAGCTGCGTTCCTCTCATACCATTGGTAGGTTAACTTTATTACCTCGAACATGATAACCGTATCCACAACAAACTCACAAGTGTATTGACTTAATTTTTCATTAACGTTTCATTTTCATGTCAGCGGTACGCCGGAGATCCGGTACGGTGCTGGAATTCTTTAAGCCCTGGAAACAAGATGCACATTCTGAAACGATGCAGATTCATGAACATACAAAAATACAAAACCTACGACCGGACCTTTGACCTTGGGCCAAACAAGAGAGTATGAGGGAAGAAAGAACGGGCAACATAAAAAGGAATGTTTTCTTTTTTGTAGTTTTTACAATATTAATAAAAGATCAAAGAAAATGTAGCAAGCGTTAGCATTAGCTTATATACAGTCAATGGGTGTTCCTCTTAGAGCTCCTACTAGAGGCCTGGAGCACTTCTGTTGTGCTGCATTTGTTTTGGAGGTTCATGTGTTTTTGTTTTTGCATCATTTCTGTATTTGCAGCGTGTTTTTGTTTTGTCTTCCTGCAGCACGTTGTTTTATTTGCAGCACATTTACATTGCTGTATTTGTTTTGTATTTTCATGTGTTTTTGAATCTGCATCGTTTCTGAATTTGCAAATCATATCTCCTAATGCAAGTGTTTTGTGGCTAATGTCACTTAATGCAACGTCAAAGTCTCATCTGCTAACGGAGACAAAATAAGATTTTACTGTTACTTGTCATCGTTGTAGTATCAATTGCTGACAGCTGAGGTTGAACTTAAAGGAATGGAAATCTTTCAGGAAAGCCCTAGCGTCCCGTCTTACAGCTGTTAACTTGCAATTCTGTGTTTCCTAACATCGACATGAGGCGTTTTGGTGGATGAAAACATCATTGAAGACAAATACAACATGAGACGTGGGACTGAAGATGAAGTGAAGTCCCCAGAGCCTCAGAGAGGGCAAAGGGACAGAGAAAGAAAAAACACACAGAGAGAGATCATGAGAAGCAGATGAGCAGATACGTTACCAGTTTGCCAGCATCCATCGTCTTCTTGAGCCTCTTTCCCAGCTCAGAGCCTGAAGCCACCATGGCCCTGAGCATGTCTCCGGTGGCCAGGTGGCAAACGCAGTACTGCTCTGCGAGCCGAGGGGCCTGCAGAGAGAAAGAGACAAGTCATCGTTAAACATTAAAGTCAGACATTATCACCACCAAGCAGACAAGTGAAGGAAATGTGTAACTGTGGATTTTAATCTACCGACAGTTTTGTCACCACCTGCATCACAGGCTGGTAAAAGCCTGAAAGCAGTTTGTGTATTTTGGCCGTGAGACCAAAGAGTTTGCAGCAGCAGAATTTATCTACAGTGGCTTAAAGAAGTTGTTCAGACTGAGGACTGAGGAGTTCTGGTTTTGGGCCACTTTAGAAACAAGAACTGGTCCTGGTTTTTGTTAATACCTTAATACCAGCACAATGAATCAGCAGCAAAATTAACATGGATTTAGCCCAAACATGGTTTTATTTCAGCGATGACTGTTTTTGAGTCGATACAGAAACTTTTATCTCATCCAGTTTGTTTCCACAACTGATTTAAAGGGTATTTCAGCTATGCACCAAGTCAAACATTATTTTCAAACTCAACTGAACATCTACTAAATATTAGGAACAGCTCTTTCTGTAAAACTGGTTTTCCTGTTAATTTGTCAATTAAGCAATTCAATTATAGTTTATAATTACAGTCCTGTCAGGGAGAAGGAGGAGTTTTGAAGGTAGAGTACAGGTTTTGCAGTACATTAATATTATGCATATGGCTTCACCTGCAACAAAACATGTCTCATATGAGAACAAGTAGCATACAATACAAGCAGGTTATTTTCATTATCAATTAATAATTTGATACTTTTCTTAATTAGAACTAAAAGGACTTGTTCTGTCCAACTAAAGCAACGAAATTCAGTTTACTATCATACAAAGAAAGATTTATTGTTTCAGCTGTAACGCCTCCAGACTGAGTGAATCTACAGAGCACTCCTTCAGGGAAATTGCAACAGAGTGTTTTAGTGAGAAGAACGACCAGATTACAACACGGGTTAAAGCAACAGGAGACCGACCACACAGACATGATGCCAGAGCATTTCAACACATGCACATCTGATTGATCTGAGATTACTGCAGTGTGTGAATGTCACGCGACAGACTGAAGGACGTCACTCTGACAACACTTCACTCACATCTGGGTTTCTGTCTCCTACAAAATGGCAACACAAAGCATTTTGAATTATGTGAGTGTGACACTGGATTCTTCCAAACAACCGATAATATGGACTCATTATCTTCTACACCATCTGGACTATTCAGCTTGCTCTAACTGTCTTTAGTGAATTTATGAATAGAATATTAGTTTGGTCAATTTATCTAACATTCATTTAAAAAATAATTAGCTTGTTATTAGAAGACCAGCTGGAAAACATGAGGCACAGGTTTGACTAGAATAAATCCTGGTTATCTTCCACCTGAGCTTTCCCTACATCAGTGGTTCCCAACCTTTTCCAACTCATGGCCCACTTGAATATTTAAAAAATGTTGGGGGCCCCACATCTGACCCCGTAACAACACAGAGGCCAAATAATGCCTCCGAGCGTTTGAACATTCAGGACTGAAAGCAGAAGATCAATTTCTCCTTCCTGTTTGATCACTTGTCGATTCACCATCTGTCTCCTCCCTTTTTATTCTTCCTGTTGCTAACCAGCCATCCACTTTGACACGATGATCAATGAAAGGGGTTTTTCAACATTATGAATGTTTTTGAAGATCATTTCATTTTGAAACATTATTTATATTAATATATAAATATTCATTTTTTAATATAATTACATCCTTACACCAAAATTGTGGCCCACAGGTTAGGAACCACTGCACTACATTATACCCTCTCCTATATTAATTTACTTGCACATACATACACACTGCTGTCAAACTGGAGGCCATGACATCATGCTCACTGATGACGCTTTGGTTGCAGGATCGTTAACTAGTTAATACGTCAGGCTGGGTAACTGTGTCTCAGGGACAGTGATGAGCAGCACTGGGGATCCACAGGGGACTGTTCTGGCTCTGTTCCTGTTCACCCTGTATACGGCCGACTTTAAATACAACTCTGAGTCCTGCCACAACCAGAAATGCTCGGATGACACAGCTATTGTGGCGCCTATCAGGAACGGCAGGAAGAGGAGTACAGGGATCTGACGAGGGATCCTGGACAGTAAACTGGACTAGTCCCTGAACACGGATGCCATCTACCTGAAGGGGCAGAGCCGGCTCTTTGTTCCCCAGGAGGCTCAGGTCCTTTGACGTCTGCAGTGAAATGCTGCACATGCATATTATTATCATCATCAACAATGGGATAATGGACACATGAATTTCCCCTAGTGGCTAAATAAAGTATCTATCTATCTGTTTATCTAGTTGTCCTGGTAATAAGCCAGGAATTTGTGAGAAGGAGCTCACTGAGAAAACTACTAATGCAACTAACAGTAGGGTTTCGCCCCCTCCCCCATAAAAAGCCCTCATTGTCAAGACATTGCAAGTTCACGTTCTGCAGCAGAAAACGTCAAACGCCAGTGACTGTTCTTAGACACAGCCCCCTTTCTGTGCTGACGTGCTGTCTGAAAGGGAATGTCTGTGCAACTTTGGCTCAGTTTTCTTTAAAGATGAAACTTAAGAGTCTGTGATGTTCTCTCCTTCAGAACACGAAAAGAATAAGCTGAAACTTATTCATGAGAAAAGCAGATTGTAGCAGTCACAGAAAAGTTCCCTGCATCGTATCAGCAATGTCATTGTCCATTGCAACGGTTCAGTGTACACATCGTCATATGCCAGTTCAGTAGACATTGCAAAACTCCAGCTGGCAGCTGCTTTGAATATTATTAATCAATCTTTTGGATTTATGTTTTTTTTTTTGTTGATACGTCAAAGAGCACAAGATACCTATCAATTTGACATCTTCAGATTCTTTATGTTGTCCTAGAAACAGCTCAAAACCCAAAGATATTCAGTTTATAATTATATAAAACAGAGAGAGGCAGATAATTCTCACATAAGAGAAGCTGGAACGAGGGAATATTTGGCATTTTAGCTCAAAGTAAAACCTTGTTCCTGGAAACGAACAACTAATAATGCAGCAAAGACTGCTCAACCAGTTGACTGGCTGGCTATCATTTATCAAATAAATACCAATAAATCATATCAGGCTTTTGTAACGTGAAAAGCATTAACAACTTTTTTATACACTGATTAAATCAACGGATTAAGCAATAATTGACAGCAAGCAATTACCTTTAATTTTACACAGCCCTGAAGTTTGCTTTCGATTCAGCAGGTAAGGTAAACATATAACAAAATCTCCATATTTTGTTCCACTGGTGAAATGTGCTAGACGACCCAGTTAAAGCCTTAACACTGTAAAACTCACTTTCAACTTTGTGAAATCTTTCATTCAAAAAAGAGGCAATTTCATTGTGTTTGCTCCATCAAATAAACAACAGAAGTCTAACCTTAAAAACCCACATTTACACTTATCAAATCTGGACTTGATTAATAAGTAGAGTCCTGTAACTGTTGAGAACAGTTTCAGATTTGTGAAATCTTTACTCTATTTGTGAAAATAGACAAAGGACAATTTTACTGCTTTTTTCTATCTAGACCATATCAGACCTGGTTTAAATAAAACCCACCATACTTAGATTTGTCAAATCTGGACTACATTGACAGAGCAGAGGGTAAAGACTCTTTCACCAACACGTTTTCAGATTTATTCAACTTTAATTTTAATTGTGAAAAACACAAAAAAAATGTGATGTCACTGCCTTTTTTCTGTATAGACCACATGAGACTTAGACTTTCTATATCTAGACCAAATTAACAAGGATAAGGTAAAGACAGTTTAAAACACAGATTCAGATTTGTGAAAACTTTTCCAATTGTGAAAAAGAAAAAAGAAAAATTAAAAAAGGTAATTGTTTTAGTCTTGTCTAAAACACATTAGACCAGGTCTAGTTCAAAACCCAGTCAACTTAAACTTGGCCGATCTGGACTGAGAGGGGGAGTGACAGCTTCAGATCAGTGAAACCGGACGGAACCGAACCGGAATGCAGCTTCGGCGTAGTTAATCTTGCGCTGTATAGTGTAGATGGTACAAGTTGAATACAAACACTGACCAGGTGTTAACGTATTAACTTGATCATGAAACTATTAAAAAAATGTCGTACATACTAATTTCTAAATGTCTCAGATTTTAGGGAGGTTGTTATGGTAGTTTACTTTATCGTGTACCTGAAGTCATAAACAGAACCAGCAGGTAAAGCCAGGTAGGTTAGCATTAGCTTTAGCTTGTATCAATACCGACCATGCGCTTTACACTACTGTTTTCCCAAGCTAACGGCTAACGGCTAACTCTTAGCTCCGCTAGTTTACCTGAGTCCCCTTCCCGGCACCGGGTGGTCCGAGCAGAATGGCACGGATCCCCTCCTGCACATCGGCTATAGCCTCCTTCAGTTGCGCGCTGGGGGCCATGTTTGGACCGGGAAACCACCAGGGCAGAAACTTTATTAAAGTCTGTCCACGCAGTCCTGCTGACACCGCAGCGTAATCGGCCAGGAAAGAGAGTGTCCCCGCCTCCTTTCTGGTACCACGGTTAAACCCCACCCACCAGCTGGAAGACACCGCGTTCGATTGGCTGTCAGACTGCTCTGTCAATTATTGTGCATGTTGATTGGATGAAATTCATGCAACGCCTCATTGTGTAACATCCGAACAAGGTTTCATTAATCCGTAATGTTAAATGTGTACAGAAATGCATTTTATTTTTGTCTTTCACTGTTTTTTATTTTATTTTATTTTTTTATTGTTTTTTATTGTTTTAACATTTAAGTCATTTGCATTCAAATTCAAATTTTACTTCATTAAAAATATAAATGTATTAGCATGAATATACTTGATATACATTGATTAGGTCTACTTTATGTATTGCTGGGAACAATACATCATGGTTTATATGTTATTTGTATTAATTTGTTTAAATTTTGTATTAATTTGATGAATCTGCAAAATAACAAAAGCTTTGAAGTAAATCTAGTGGGATAAGAAAGTACAATATTGTCCTTTGAAATGTAAAGTGTATGTTTATATATTATTAGCTTGATAACCTTCCTAACTTTTCACATTAATGAGACAAAACTTAGTGAAAAACTTTACAGATTTAGACAATAAAGATATGGGATGCCATACCAACACAGGTACAGTATAGATGACTGAGAACTGGAAAAAATTGTTTTGGACTAAAAAAAAAGACCACCACTTGAGATTTCGTTGTGGGAGAATATAAATCATTTTGTCAAAAAATTAAGGAAAGTGAAAAATTGAAATGAGTGAAGAGGAAAAAAGAAGTTGACCTTGGGGAACAAGATTTTTTTTAAATCCCTCCCCACCTGTCACTTTGTGCGTGACGAGTACTTGAACCGTTTGCTGTCACACCTAGACTTACTTCTCTTTCAGACTCACTGATGGTGAAAGAGATGAAAATGTCTGAAGGTGAAGTACTGTACACAGAAGTCGAATTTACGAGGGGAGCGAGGGCATGCACCAATGGTGAGTCTTAATTTCTTTTACAACGTTTTATGGTTACAGTGTATACAAGAATAAAATAAAGATGTATGCTGAAAAAGAGTGAACTGTTCATTTCAAGTCTTCTTAGCAACATTTCACTTTCTTCAGAATGAAATGATGGACTTGATTTCCCTCTTACATCTCCAAGAATACCACCAGAGTTTTCGAAGATGAAAACTCCAGATACTTCCAAGAGTTTGTTTCTTTTGTTAGTCAGCCTTTGAGTGGAGTACGAATGTTTAATCGTTCACTCAGTGGCGCCTGCTCACAATCCTTTCAACAGCAGTTTGTTTTGTGTTGCAGAGACAACTTCCTCATCAGCTGAAACCACTTACTCTGAAGTCAGGATCTTGAGAACTGAACCACCTGCAGAGCTGCCTGGTAGGTAATAAACAGCAAGTCAGTGGCATGGTGAGGTGAGGTGATTACCTGATTGACAGTAAATTAGTCAGCAACTATTCTGATAATTGAATAACAATTTCAGACATTTTTCAAGAAAAATGGTAAAAATTCAAGACTTCCAGCTTCTGAGATGTAAATATTTTCTGTTCTTTTTAGTCTTCTACAACCATAAACATATATCTTTAGGTTTTTGATTGTTTATTAGACAAAATGAGATATGTGAAGATGTTACCTTGGACTTCTGATGGACATTTTTCATTAGTTTCTGACATTTCTTAGAAAAATAATGAGCAGATTAACTGATAATGAACATAAGTTAGTTGCCCTATTATTGTGTATAATAAAGTTTCTACTTACTATGATTATTGTTATGTACCAAAACACCAAAGCAAATTCCTGGATCTTGCACAGAGATGATAAATCAGTGTAATTTGCTCGTTTATTTGCCTCTGTTAGATTCTAACCTTCATGAAGGAGGATTTACAGCAGGACTGTTGTATCAGACTGCATTAGTCATAGCTAGGTGTTCCTAATAAACTGCTGAGTGTACTGTATAGAGCCAAGCTAAGAAACTGAATGTATGGTTTTCTCCAGGTTAAATCTAACCAGGTTTCTCATTTACACAAAGTTTAAGAAATTACCTTACTAGAATAAACTGGATACTTAATTTGATGTGAACTGTCTCCTCTGTTGTTGAACAGGCGCCCAACAAGCAGCAGAGCCAAACGAACGATCCAAGGTGACATGGCAGACCGTGGCTCTGCTGGTTCTCAGTGCTCTGCTGGCAGCTGCCGTCATTGCTCTCTGTGTTACCTGTGAGTTTGTACCGTTTTCTCAAAGAACATTAATTTAGACTGACTTGTAAAATGAGAAGAACAATCTCAGCAACTTTGAGAATCTAGATTGATATGTTATTGGTTATTTTCCTTGTAATAGAACTGATGTAAAATCACTAAAAATCTAATTTAATCTACAAATGTCTGTCCATATTATTTAACCTCATTCTAATGACTCTGAACAGACTCCTGCTCATCATCAAGTACCGACCTTCTCTGACTATACTTTCTTTTTTAAATCAGTAAATAAGAACATTCAAACTGCGGAACATCTCCGAAAGCTGCAATATGATCATGATGCTATGAAAAAAAATCTTTCTGGTAAGTTTGAGTTTGTGTTGCAAAGTCACTTACTCATTCTGACAGGTGAAGCCTGATTCGAATCTGGTTTCAAATTTGTCTCGTCTGTGTACAAAGGAAATTCAAAACAGTAAAGAAATAACATTTCTGCCCTAAACCTTTAATACTATTATATAATAAACTTCCTTTAAATGATTTTGTCCTCATGAAATTTTAATTAGTTTGAAACCACAATGTTTTGTTCTATATATATTTAGTAATATTTAGTTCAAGTGAATAGGATGATCAATTCTGTTTGAATTTTCTCAACTGAATATATATATATATATTAAAAAATATATATCAGCATATGACTATAAAAACATTACCACAGGGAATAAACTTTAAAATGGCAAAATAAGTTTTCAGTGAAATTGACACTAATCAAGCATTGACCTTTTCTGACTATACTTTCCTTTTTGTAAGACTTCGTATATGAAAACATTCAAACTAAGGATGATCTCCAAAAGCTGCAATTAGATAATGAAGTTCTAAAAATAAACCTGTCAGGTAGATTTGACAGAGATTGGGTTTGACATCTTTATTTATTATCGATTTATTTCTCTCGTGTGGAAGTTACTTTTCTGTTTAAACGATCCGTATAAGGAACTGATGAAATGAAATCACTTCTCTCCTCTTCCATCAGAGACACGCTGTGAACCAACACCATGCAGCACAGTGCAGCCTACATGCCCCACACCTCCTGAAGTAAAAATAAGTAAGTTATTGATTTTATGATGATTAAAGAAACACTGGACTGACAGATACAGTAAGTTAGACTGTGGCTGCAGTTGCCTGATAGGTGCCTTGCTCAAGGCCAGAGTGCTGTATCTGTGAGGATTCACTTCACTGCTCTCAGATCTTTACCTTTAAAGTTCCTGCTGCTTCTGTATCACATGTAAACATAAAGTCTTTGCTGTAACCTCTTCAAAGATCAGCCATGTCAGAAGTGTGAAGGAGGCTGGGAGCAAGACGGAGGACAGTGCTATTTCTTCTCCATCAGTCGTTCATCCTGGGAAGACAGCAGAAATGAATGCAAACGACGGGGAGGAGACCTGGTTAAGATAGACAGCAGAGAGGAGCAGGTATAAAACACTTCTTTATGTTTCATCGTCTCAGCACAGGAAAGACTCACAGAGTGAATTTCATCAACATTTCCTCTTCAGAGCTTCCTGAAAAACAGACTACAAAAAATGGATAATAGAGACAAGTTCTGGATCGGACTGACAGACTCAGCGGTAGAGGGTGAATGGTTGTGGGTGGACGGCTCACAACTGAATAAAAGGTTTGATTGTTGTGAAAACATTTTTGTCCATTTCCAGTTCAAATTTTTCAGTTTTTATTGATCCAGTTCTTTCTCTTCTCCATCTCTTAGTTTGAGTTTTTGGTTTTGGCAGGAGCCAGACAACTGGAGACTGGAGAATCCTGATGGAGAGGACTGTGCGAGGATGGGGGAGGGCTGGTGGTGGGATAAATCCTGCAAAGCCCCTCAAAAAAGTATTTGTGAGAAACAAGAAGAAATGGGACGGACTGCGGTTACATGTGTCTGAAATCCAGTTAAGCTCGAGTCCTCAGCCAGTTTAACAATCTGTGGCATGATGCTGTTACTGATAAAGCTAATGACATAAACAATGAAAGAGCAAACACCTCATTTAGAATCTATGATTAGTTAATATTTCTGGACGTTTACTACTTCGGTGTTAAGTCTTTTCTCAGTGTTTGTGACCCGGAGAATTAAATATGAGTCTTTATGACAACAATAATGTAACGGTTTAGCTGTGTTTTAGTGTACAAACAAAAATGTATATATAAAAAGATAAACATTTTCATTAATGATTACATTTCATTAGTCTGTCTTTAAATGATTAATCAATAACTGAGGTTTTAAATGAAACCATTAACAATTATTAATTATATAAGGGTTTTTAATATTTATTTCCTGTACTGTGAATATCATTTTCATCTCACAATTCCTGTTTTCTTCCAGCTTTTTCTTTTAGTTTAATGCAAAAATGCCAAATTAATCAAATTAATATGAGTTTATAATTCATTTGTTTTTTAGTTAGTTGTAACATTTTAGAGGTCTTTAATTACAGTCAGTGATGAATAAAGAATATAATTTATTTGATATATTTAGATGAATTAATAATAAACACCTTAAAAAACACCTTTGAATCACTTTGAATCATGTATTGGTCTGCTGATGTCATGTTAGTGTTTTACAAGGGATTTGTATATTTCAAAATGTAATGTATAATAATGTGTATATATTGTGTCAATTGACAGAATACATTTTCCATTCATATGAATGACTATTTTTTTATTCATATGAAAAATAATATTTTACAGCCTCTTAAACCTACAGAAAGTGAGTGATCAATACTCAAAAAGGAAAAAGATTTTGAAATCAGTTAAAGTTTAAAACCCAATAGAAACAAACCACAAGGGGGCAGCATTTTTACATCTGAAGTGAATAAACTGAAGAGCACAAATAAACCTGGAGGATCACCATGTTGATCATAAGGATTCAAGATTATAAGACTCCAAAGCACAAAAGCACAACCCCAAGTCTAAAGTGGAATATGTTCAATCTGAGCAACAAAACCCGTCCAACAAAGCGCAGCTGAACAGAAACATGATCTGTGAGGAATCTTTGCAGAACATCTGTACCTTTGTGAAACTGGCCCCTGTAACTGCAGCTGAACTCTGCAACGATAACAAATCAAGTCCGACAGGGAAATATTTGAAAAAAATGTTTTGAAACAAACTCTTATTTAATGAGTCCAGGTAGAAAAAATTGAAGTAATCGCAAAACGTGATTTTGAACTTAGAGTGTTTGGAAAAAAACAAAACATAAACGTTGTCATGATTTCATCAAAAGCAGTTGATGACACAACAAATTGTAGGTGTTCGTGTGAGAGACATAATTTCACTATTTCTGTTTAATGGAATGATTTTCACAATTTAAACATTTTTAAACTCAAAGTCATTTTTAACTGTAAACTGTAAAAGTCATTTAGCTGCCTTCATCAGTCTGAATCCACCTCGTCTTCTGTATCTGTCGGTCCATCTTCTATCTCACATCGTCCCCCTGCAGCTCTCTGACGGTGAGGATTCGTACGATCATGGCCTCCATGGTGCTGTCGTCCAGAGGGCTGGAGGAGAACCACAGAGGGCTGCTGGGAACGCAGCGGTGGTCCGGGTGGAGGTAGAACAAGTCGCTGTGCTGCCTCACTGACTCCGAGCTGAGAGGAAACACAGAAGACGTTTTCGGCATGGTGTTGCAGTGGTTAGCACTATCGCCTTGCGGCTCTGGGCCTTTCTGTTTGGAGTTTGCATGTTCTCCCTGTGCCTGCGTGGATTCTCTCCGGGTACCGTGGCGCCCTCCCACAGTCCAAAAACACTAGGTTAAATGGCAACTCTAAAGTGCCCATAGGTGTGAATGAGAGTGTGAATGCTTGTTTGTCTCTTGTATGTCTCTATACTCCGCCCTCGCCCAATGTCAGCTGCAGCTGTGTGTTTCAGGCTTTTTTTTTATAATTATCAGTAGAAAGCTTGTGAGCTGGAGAAAAAGACAATCACTAGCAGTTCAGATGTCTCAGGTAAGTAGTTAATTGTAGGAGGAGAGACAGCATGTGAATCAGAGTAGTGCCTCATCAATTTCTGAGGATGTCTGGTCCAGCAGGTCATATAGATATACATATAGACAGACGTCACATGTCTTTATCTAACTATTGTAATGCGCCTTTTGTGCTTCTTCACTCATACTCGTCTGGAACTGGATTAGGACAGTCTCCTCTAAGTTATGCATTTTTATCCATAACACCTTATTTACCCTAGCAACAGAGGATAAAGAGGCTCCATTTAGACTTGAATCAGTCATAATAGAAGCTACACAGTGAACCAGTGTAACAATGTGAAGTCATAATGACCTGGACTCTTAAAGAAAGAAGAAAAAATTCCTTCACACTGAGGCTGACTGAGGAGCATGGTTTTTAAACGAAAATGTTTTCACATTGTTATGATTATAATTTTCCAGGGAAAATAAATTAATTATTGAAGTATTTGGCATAAAAACATGCTAATTTTAAGACAATAAATATCCTAAACTGTCTGTAATGAGCACATTTAAAACGATACCACATAAAACACATAAAACCTTGAACATAGAATCAGACACTCACCACTTGGAGAGGTAGAACTCATAGAGTCTGACCGGGCAGCGTAGAGGGTTCTCTGTGTTCTCCATCATCTCCAGGAAATTCTCTATATTCTGATTTTTCTTACGTCTTTTAGCTGGGACACCGTCTGTATCTGAAGACCACACACACACACACACACACACACACACACACACACACACACACACACACACACACACACACACACATTTACACGACATTGTCATAACACAAATCCAGCATAAGAAGATGTGAGCAGTTGACCGCAGCCACACTGGTACCTGGCTCTGCTTCATGTATGGATAGGGGCGGGTAGAAGCGCAGGAAGGTGGTCTTGGTGTTATTCGGGTTGGTTTTGGTGCAGCGCATGACGTGGGCGAAGGACAGCTGGCGGTGCTGCTCCACCGTGGTGAAGCCGAAGTACTTGCAGCAGAAGAAGAGCATAGTGTTGAGGAGGACGATGGGGGAGTACGCCCCCAGCTGTTTACAGTCCCAGAGAAACTCCTCCTCCACACGGGAGTGGATGGAACCTGGCGAAGAGAACAGAGAGTCGATCAGAGACAGAAAAATAAATAAATAAATAAATAAATAATAATAATAGGACACTAACTCACCACTGGCTGTGACTGATGTTTTGAGGATTTTGGTGAAGTCTGTGCAGAACTTGTTGTAGATCAGATCACTGAATATGTTCTCCATACGACCGTTCTCAAACAGGTACTACAGAGAAACAACAACAAAAGAATTTAGAATAAGAATAAGTTTGAAGGTGTGTACACTGTAGTTTGTAAAGGCCACAGAGAAGAAGAAATGCAAGGTGTGACTGGATTTAGGAACATCAGTTATTTATTGTTACAATGTTCATAGAATAAGTGATGAGTTTTTTTTTTTTAGACATATTAGAGTGTAAAATGTTATGAAGCACAAAGAATAAACAGCACAAACTGTTCAACATGTAACTGTAACAGGAAGTTTCTTTTAGTGAGAAATAAGATGATAACAAGATATAACAAGTACATGTTTTTAAAGGACACTATTGATACTGTGTTATGAATATAGTCACATGATCATTTGTTTTGTAGCTTTTAGTTTTTTCTTTTCTGCTCAATATCCGAAATGATAATATAAAAAACGGATTTTTCATTTACTTATTTATAAAAACAGGAGAAAATTCTGTTTGTGTGATGGTAAGTTCAAACTTAGAAAAACTGTTTGACTAAAATGTCCTTGAAAAGAGACACTTAGGCAGGTCCAGATCCAGACGCCGTCCTATCTGGACCTGGACCTATAATCTGTAAATTATCAAGAATTATTCAACTTTGACATAGCAGCTCTATTCTAACCGGCAGCACTTTTCTAGCCTTTACGGCACTGGTCATGTGATGCTACTCAGCCAATCACTGCAACTTCAGTCAGTGAGCGAGAACATATTTCATATTTCTAAAGTGAAGCAGAGATATTATTTTGAACCCCCCATGTTGTTTGTCTTACCAGTTGTATGCTGAGGCAGAGGTAGAACAGGCCGTCAGGGGAGTACGGCTCTCCATCAGGTTGTTTCACCTCGCTGACGAAGCGACAGAGGCCGTCGCTCAGTTCAGCCGCGGAGCAGTGAAGAACATCCTCCTTTAACCGCACATGTGCTGACAGATGACAGAAGTAAGGAGACAGTTTTAGTGGATGTGTCTGACATTTTATATTTTTCTGGGGGTTTTTTTTGTTAAATTATTCTATAAAAATAAAATGTCATCACTTCATTTTATTTTGTTAGACATTTTAATTTAATTGTCTCATGATCAGCGTATGAATTTGTTTTTTGAGGTCACTGTGACCTTGACCTTCGACCATCAAAACCTAATCAGTTCATCTTTGAGTACAACTGAATGTTTGAGAAGTTCCCTCAAGGCGTTACTGAGATATCATGTTCACCAGAATGGTACGAAAGGATTGGACAACCAGAAAACATATAATGCCTGTTTCTCAACAAAGATCCACATCCACAATCCACAAACATCTGTTTAAACCTGTGCTTATGAAGTTGTGGGTTATTGAGCCAAGAGCAAATTAGATTCAATTTTAAGCTTCAAACATCCAAAATCTAATTTTAAAATAAATACAGAAAAACCTACAAGACACAGGGTCCAGGTTGGTCTGTGATTCCCTCCACTGAATCCATCTCTTCCAGGCGTCAGTCCCACACTGACTCTTCAGTTTGTGGTGCTTCCTAGACATGACCTTCGAACAGTCTCTTTGAGAGGTCTCCTTAGACAACTGTAGCAACTTTGAACCATTTGGATAAAAAAGAGAAACAAGTTTACTCCACAGAAAGATGAGACCATCACCTCTACACTGGTCCTCCAGGTGGTTTCTGACCTTGTTCTGGTTGTGGACTTTGCCCGGAGTTTGTTGTAACAGTGGAGCAGCAGGCGCAGGCCTCGGTGAGCTCTGGGGATCCTCTCTTGTGTCTGGAGGAGGAGGAGGAGGAGGAGCTGGACTGAGTGGTGGACTGGTTGAGTCCTCCTGGCTGCTGAAACTATCCAGGTCTTCTTCAACCAAGTCCTGCCTGCAGCTGCTGGTGTGGTCTGAAAATAATAAGGACATTAAACATAATGATGGAGCACTTAGAGTAGGAATTAATCTGTAACTATTTTTTTTTTTTAAAGTATATTTTTTTGGGCTTTTGTGCCTTTATTGGACAGGATAGTGGAGAGAGACAGGAAATGGGGAGGCAGAGAGAGGGGGAATGACATGCAGTAAAGGCTGTCCGATGCGGGACTCGAACCGGGGCCAACTGCAGCAAGGACTGTAGCCTCTACACATGGGGCGCCTGCTTAGACCACTACGCCACACAACGCCCCATCTGTAACTATTTTTGAGTCGTATTTGAATGGAATAAAGTATTTGCACTGTTGTGATGATTTCTTTTTTAACTACTCTGTGTTTTATCATTTAGTTGTGTGACTCTTTGAACAGTCGGTTTCTCAGGCTCTTAATCTTTTTCCTTCCTGGGAGAGACGACTGTATCTTGTCTTATCCCAAGGTGTGTCCAAGGACAGCATTCAGATCGCTGGTGTTAGTTTATATGTACAGTATATTAAAGACAGCAGGTAGTTTGTTTGTTAACACAGATGTAACAGCGATGACTGATGCTACAGACAGGACCAGACTTGTGGGATCATATATTGTATATATAATATTTAAAATTTATATATTATTCTATTAATATATTTATATATATACAAATTTATTTGTATAGCACATTATCAGACACAGACGCCATTCAGTGTGCTTAAGAGAAATAAAAGAAGCATAAAAATAAAAAGCATAATAAGACTAGAATCACCTCCTGCTGGTTGTCTGCCTCCTCCACTCAGACTAGTTTCAGGTTACATCCCTGTTTATCCAGAGTCTTAGAAAATATGAATCATTTGTGTGAAATTTTGTTATAATGGCTGTGAAGTCTTGAGTTATGGCTAAAAAGTGTTTTGTGAGGTCACCGTGACCTTTAACCTTTGATCTTTGAACACCAAAATCTAATCAGTTCATCCTTGAGTCCAAACGAACGTTTGCGCCAAATTTGAAGGGATTCCCTAGAGGAGTTCTGAAGATATTGCGTTGACAAGGCCAAAATTATGTTTTGTGAGGTCACTGTGACCTTGACCTTTAGCCACAGAATTCTAATCAGTTTGTCCTTGAGTCCAGGTGAATGTTTTTACCAAATTTGAAGATATTCCCTCAAGGCATTACAGAGATATCGCATTCACAAGGCCAAAAATGTGTTTTGTGAGGTCACCACGCCCCTGACTTTTGACCCCCAAAATCTAATCAGCCTATCCTTGAGTCCTAGTGAATATTTGTGCCAAATTTGAAGAAGTTCCATCAAGGCGTTACAGAGATATTCTGTTCGCCATGATGAATGGATGGAAAACCTGAAAACAATATGGCTCCAGCTCTGACTGTCACGGTCGTGGAGGAGTAAAAACAGTATAAAAACACAGATTATCAAATAAATAATATCTAATCAAAGATTAACAGATTAAATGAAGGCAGAGGAGAAAAGAGCAGTTTTAACTTCATTTTAAGACCAGTAATGATTTTAGCCGGACAATTTAACTCAGAAGACATCAATGCTCCGTGGATTATTATTTAGAGAAAACTCTACAACTGTACTCTCAGCTATAGCTGGAACATATGACCTACATTATAATGAACAGACACATTTACATAAAAACATTTTAAGTATCACAATCACAGTGGCTGGTCCTGGATGTCTCTTAAAACTAAAATTAAACAAATTTCTTACCCTTTAAGGCCTCAGTTTCTTGTCTGTCTTCTTCTCTGGTCACCTCTCCAGCCTCTTGCCCATTCTCTCTCTCCTGCCACTCATCCTGCTCTGTCTCCATCTCAGACCTGACGTTGAGTTTTCCCTCCGAGGGTTCTGGCTCCATCCTCTCTTTCATTGTCGGCTCAGGGAGGAACACGGGCACAGGCAGCTGAGAAAGACACAGTTTAGGAAAGACAGTCTGCTTGTGGCACCTGAAGACAGTGCTTATATATTCTTGACAGTTTCTCTCATAATCCCCCAAAAACAGATGGTGTAAATGTCATTAAAATCTCACGCTAGGGTAAAGGGAAGACAAGGAAATTTCACTTCACACTTCACAACAGACATGTTTTCAGTTATTTCACACTTTTTTGTTAAGTACATAATTCCACATGTGTTCATTAATAGTTTTGATGCTTTCAGTGAGAATCTACAATGTAAATAGTCATGACAATAAAGGAAACGCATTGAATGAGAAGGTGTGTCCAAACTTTTGGCCTGTACTGTATTCTTGAAAAACTTCAGAGTTCAGAGTTCAAGTACTTTTCTTGACAAGTACTGTTTTTTTGATGATATAACCTGGAACTAAGCACCATAAGCTCAGCCATAAGAAATACCATACATTTAAAAAGAGCATTTTTTTCTGATAGTGAGGGGCCTGATTTTCTGGATGTGATCAAAATGAATAAAGGTTCACAGGAGGAGTCAGCAGTATTGTACGTACCGGTAATGGCAGGCCCACAGGCTTTGGTGTGAACTGGCTGTACATATTCATGGGTAGGGGAACATACACTGGCACTGGGACGGGCAGCACTATGACCTTAGGTAGAAAGTTGTCTTCACACAACAGAGAGAAAACAGAAACAACATCAAAGCTGTGTTTTTGAAAAAAGGATGCGTGTGTGTGTGTGTGTATCTTAGTTTTTGTATATTTTGCATATTTGCATTGCATCACAAAAAGTGTATTTGGGTATCTGAGTATTTAAATGTGAATTTTACCTGTTTGTGCTTCTGTGTCGATAGTCTGTGTTGTACAGGAGACTCCTTTGTTGTGGACCAAAGGTGTACAGAGCATAGACTTGTTCTTCACTTCCTTTGGGATGGTTTGAATACTGGCCTGAAAAACAGACAAATGATCATGACATCTTCAGCTACAACAGGTTGTTACTTGGATATCTCAAATTTGCTGAGATAAGTTTGTTTTTAATAGAACTTGTTAACAAAGCCAACAGAAAGATGGTAACTATGTGGAGGACTTGATTTTTGCAGTGAACTTACATGTCCAATGACCTTAGTTTGGATGTCAGGGACAGAGGCTGTGAAGATACGACAGAGTTAGAAAAAAACCCCACATGGGTGAAATCTTGAGTCCAGTAGTCTTTTCTGTCTGTGTGTGTGTGTGTGTGTATCTCTGTGTGTGTTTGTGTATATACCAGGTTGTTCAGTGCTGGAGCAGGCACTGGTCTGCTGAGCCAGAGTACCAGCAAGTGAGATAACGTTAGCGATGACGGGTGAGGACTCCGCTGTGCCTGAGAATCTTGGAGGTGAAGAGACTGTAGATAAGAAACAGAGTCAGGAGGTTCTGTCAGTAATCAGTCCCATCACATTTTACCTGAGTGCCTAAAAATTAAAGTCAAAACCTAGAAATCCATCTCAGGTCTGGATCATATGTATCTTCAACTGACACAGGTTTAATGTCTGTGCAAAATTCAGATTCAACCCAAGATATTAGAACACCCTGCACAGTGCAGTCAGACATTGAAATTCAACAAAAAACTGACTTAAATGTGGCCTCTTTGTGTTTGAATTGGACTGTGCCTGTTACAATCTCTAGGTACAATATGACAATCAAGCAACTGCTTATTAAAAAGTTTGCAATATGTTAGTGGCAGCACTAGACATAAGTGCAACAAAAAATAAAAAATAAAAAATTCAATCATGTTTCCATGATAGTTAAGAGCTGGGCAAAGTACCACGATGCCTAGCACTCTACATCAGACACTATTTCTAGATTCAGGTCCATTCAGATTTTTTGTGGGTCCATGAGGCTCAAACCCAGAACCTGTCCTGTCTGACTCTCTGGGATCTTTTTTTTTTTTTTTATCACACCTGATTAACATTTGGACCCTAAAATTCAGACATGAACAGGGTTTTAAGTAGGGCTGAATGATATGCAAACAAAAAAAAAATCATATTGTGATTATTATGGCAGATATTGCGACACGAGTCGTGATTTTATTCTTTGTTCCTTTACGTCTGGAGAATATGATTTGTAGGCTGGGGGCGTTTCTGTAGCACCACAACGCTGATGGTTCTGACAATGCACAACAATGTGACACATTTTACCTTTATTAGAAAAATCGTAACTCCTGCGATTTGGATATTGCACTTAACCATATTGCGATTTCAATTTTATTTTGATTAATTGTGTAACCCTAGTTTTAAGCAACAAACTAACTAAGACTAACCAACATCACATACCCGTGTTGACCATCT
The DNA here is from genome assembly GCF_021018895.1 of Seriola aureovittata. Lineage (NCBI taxonomy): Eukaryota > Metazoa > Chordata > Actinopteri > Carangiformes > Carangidae > Seriola > Seriola aureovittata. Next base: position 3,535,083 of record NC_079379.1, read on the forward strand.
GGAGCTTTTTATTACAGAAGTGTAGGAGACATTTCAGGTCACAGAAGTGTTTGACCTCCCCAAGCATGGGAAGACTCTGCCTCAGCTTCCCATTACGACTGCAGGTGTCACACTTAGCGACCTGACAGAGAGCAGAGGGTAAACGTGAGTTCACATGAACAAAAATGTTAAAAAAACAAAAACAAAGTACAGTTGCTCTTCGTTTGTGCAGTGGGGCAGCATCTGCCTAAACCTACGCGGCAGAAGAGCATGTTGTAATTTGCGCTGCAGTCTTCAGAGCAGAACTCCTCATCTTTGCCATCATACTTCGCTGTCACCACCGCCCTGGAGATGGAGTGGCAGTACGCACACGACCGACAGTGTTTCCCCCACTCCTGCTCCAGGTCATGACGAAAGAGCATCTTACAGCCTGGGAGGAGAGAAAGAAGAGTCTTGATATGGTTTCTTTACTGCACTTTTACCTTCTGATAATGAACACATAAACACAGCATTTTATATCCCAATATCAAACAATATAATAAAACACACAATGCTTCATTACACGTGTCCATGCGTCTTCTTACCGTCACTGCAGAAGTAGCAGTCTTTGTCGTTGACCCTCTTGGCATCTCTGATGATCCGCTCATACTTACAGTATTCGCACTTGCCCATGATGCTGTTGATCCTCTTAAACTCTTGAGAACAGGCCAGACTGCACACGAAATTCATTTTGCACTGTGTGCACACAGAGTGTATTTTAACAAACATATTTAAACATATGTCACGGTGTACACGACAGTCGCCAAGCCTTTAAGATGAGATCTCATGGGTTTAAAAGGTGCTATATGTAAGTTTTCTCTGCTGCCAAGTGTGGTTTCCTGCTGGGAGCACTTGGTGGTGCTGATGGAGATTTGCCAAGAGCTTCAGCCCTCATTATGTTTATCTGCCCTCTGAGCAGCTATACATCTTCATCCTCTCATGCTGAACTTAGGGCAGACTGGACTCTACAGTGACTAGTACTATTACAAGACGGGAAAGGCCAGAGCTTTCTTCTGGACTGTTAAGTAAACAGCTGTTGATGGTAACATAAGCAAAAGCTTACATGTAGCACCTTTAACTGGTAATCACACTTTGTTCAAGGGAACTTCAACAGTTTTACAATATATCAAGCACTGAAACAACATGCCTTCAGATCATATACACTGGTGCTACCCATTTCAAAGAAACAGAGCCAACACACCTTTTTTTGCACAACCTTGGGTGTAGTTTTTATAATGCGTCGACACTGGGCACACGGCAGTTTGTCTGGTGGTTTGAGGTAATCACATTGTGTTTGGTCAGAGGCTCCTGTCGGGTTAGTGGCAGCAGTCGTGTCTTTCTGGGTCTCCTGTGTTACAGAAAAACAAGAAAATGTGCTTTTTGTATAACACCAGCAGAAGATGGTCTAAAATCATCATCAAAGTCATCTTCAACAAAGCACACAGAGCATGTTAACTGTAAAGAAGGAGCACATCAACCAGTGCAATGCAAAACCTATATAAAAACAGATAAAGGAGCCATTCCTTTATCTGTTTTTATACAGGTTTCACAGTTTGGGTCTATGAGACAGAGGAACAAGCTTTATAACACTGTGACACAATAATTCATAGTGGGATTAATTATGTTGGGTCTGGTATATGAATAAATACCACTTCCAAGAGTCTGACAAGACAAAACTGATAAGCTTCACAAGTGTGGGTTTTATGTACCAACTATTATTATACTTTACTATTAACTATTATCATTACTACTATTGAATTATTTATTTTTACTTTATTTTTTATATTCAGCTACTGAACACTTGAATTTACCCTAGGTGTGAAAAAAGTAAATAAAGTAAGTAAGTAAAGTAAGTAAGTAGATCTATCTATCTATCTATCTATCTATCTATCACCATATTGCATTTTTCACTTGTACAAGAAAGAATTTAAACTTTTTTAACTATAATGATGACGACTCTGTTCTCCTTTGATCTCAGGGAAACTTTCCCTGCTGGACCAGTCTGAAAATGTTTCGTATCCTCAAAACATTTCTCAAAAACAGATGTTGGTCATGCAGTCAAGGTCCTCCTATATACTGGTCAATATCAGGCTTTGGATACAGACACAATACTTGTTGGCAGGGTTGATTTGTTCTTGGCTTTTAGCTCTCTCTTTGCTTCACAAAAGTCTTATCTTTACTGCACATCAACTTGAAAAGAGTATTAAATTCTCACATTTCACCTTCGTGTAGTATATAGGTTCTTGTTACCTTAAAAGCCATGGCGCAGGCTAGAGTGCAGAAGTTTCTGATGGAAGCATCTGACATGGCGAGGTGGCAGGCCGGTACTGTGGTCTTTCCACAGTTGTCACAGTTCAGTGGAGTACCTGCGGAGAAGGAGAGGTTTTGTGATAGAAGCTTTAGATAAGAATGTTACTGCATATGAATCTGAATGAAGGGCTGAGGTTTCCTGGGAGTAGAATATATATATATATATATATATATATATATGAAATTGGGTTGGACCACCTGCTGCTTTATAATTATCACAGGATAAAAAAATGGTCTCTGTTACTGAGGTCTATTTGATCAATCGATCAATCAATCAATCAATCAGATTTAATATGAAAAGCACTTTTCATTCAAATGATGTAACACAAAGTGCTTTAAAATAAATCAATTATCAAAAATAAAAGTAGACTATTACAAGGAAAACAGTCTAAAAAATAATAATATAATAAAAGCACAAACCAGTAAAATAGCTTGAAATATATGAATAAATAGAAAGACAAATAAATAAAATAAACTAAATTCAACTTAAAGACAGACTAAAAAGGTAGGTCTTCAGCTTGCTTTTAAAAATGGAAAGATAAAAATGATCAGCCACAGTTTGGGTCTGATCTGGATCTCACCATACTCCACACAATCTTTAGTCTCAATGACACATGACCAGAAATGACTGAATCACTTGGTTCACTGGGAGTTAGAACATCACACAGAGAGAAAAAGAAAAATAAGTGGAGAGAGACAAAGAGCAGCTGTGTTGAGAAAATAATGGTCCAGTACCTGCTGCACTGACAGCCTGGATCTTTGACGCCATCACACAGCTGCTGGTGCAGAAGAGCTCCACCACGTCTTCACTGTTTCTGTTCTCAACCATGTCTGATATCAGATTTGAGGAGTGGCACATGGCACACAGCTGCGGTGTTTTGATTTTCTGCCAAGTATCAAAAAGCACAGAGAGAAAATAAAGTCCCATCACAACTAAGAGCATTTTTACATTCAAGCTTTTTCCCATGTTAATATAACATTTTGTTTAATTTGTCATTTTATTTTAGCCAGTATAGACCTCTTATAACATTTACACTTTTATTTAATCCTATATAAGGCTGAAGCATTTTTATTGTCTTTTTCAATAGTCATTTTATCTTTTATTGTCTCTATATCGCCCTATTGGTTTTGCTGTGTTTCTATACACATCTGCTTCCTCTGTCCTTATCTATATTGAATCATATTATATCTCCTCCCTCTATAACTCTACCATGTTTCTACCTTGCTTTTGACTAACATTGCTTTTGATTTGTTTGTCAAAGCACTTTGTAAACTGGTTTTAAAGGTGCTGTATAAATAAAGTTATTATTATTATTATTGTTATTATTTACATTTCTCCACCCCTCTTTATTTGAATAACTGTGTTTTATCACCATAAATAAGAACAAATTAATTTATATTTTCTCACCTTTTTGAGTTGGGTCAAACACTCTCCACTGCATAGTTTTTTGTTGCCGTCTTCCATCCTGAGCATGAGCGGTGTGTTGCAGTGGGAGTGACAGTTTACACAAATGGCCAGTTTGTTCATGTTGCAGAAACGGAGAAAACAGGGGTCGCTGCAGACCTTGTGGACGACGTCCTGCTGCACGATCTCGTGTTTGCTCTGCACGGGGATAAACAAATGACACTGTGTCAACCATAATTTATAATCCTTTAAACTCATACAAACCAGGAGAGAAAACAGCAGAGAGTTGAGATATTTATATGTGAGATGAAGATTTTAGTTTTGCATGTAATATATAATATTATATTATTATATATATAATATTTACTGAGGAAAAAATGTTTTTACTATAATCACAACTGTAACACACAACTGTATTTATTTTAAAACACAGTTTATAGTTATTTTATAAGATCATTATTATAGCAGGCAATGTTTATTCATACAAAAAATAAAAATAAAATATAATTTGATCTTTTCTCTCTTACAATGCAATATCTGCTGCACATGCTGCATTGTGAATGTGACGAGACCGGCAGGATGGGAATTTTGGTAGACATGATTTTCTTGTAGTTGAAGGAGGACAGGCAGGTCTGGCTGCAGAAGTCCTTCATTGTCCCTTCATTATCCACCGGGGCCTGGAGGACATGCTGAGACTGTGTCATCAACCTGGGAGGACGAGGGAGGACGAGATCAGGTAAAATATTTAATTGTTGAAATGGTGAAAATGTTTAGATGCAGCTGAGTTGAAAGAGGTTGATTACTACTAATGTTACAGGAATAAAAGCTATTTAAAAAATATAGTTTTTGATGGCCGTGTTGGACAGCCAGTGATAAACAGAAAATGAGACAACAAAGATCCTAAAGTTTATACACCACACACACACAAGTGCTTTTAGGACAAAAATCACCACGTAAATAAATGTACATATAAGAAAATTCTATTAGCATTGTCTTTCTCTCTGCATCAGAACAGGGGTGCAACTAACAGTTATTTTCAGTATTGATTTATCTATTGAGTGTTTTCTATTTACCAATTAATCATTTAGCGTATACTATATCAGAATAAAGTAAACCAAATGAACATCTAAAATAGCATCTTGTTTTGTCTGACTAGGAGTTGAAAACCAAATACATTCAAATACATCATGACATAAAACAGAGAGAAAAAAGGTAAATCCCAACCTTTGAGAAGCTGGAACTTAATACTTAATAAATTATTTGATTATAAAAATTGTTAGTGATCCCTTAACTAACAACTAATTTCATCATTACAGCAGACACTGAAACGTTTGTCTAAACTTTAATTATCATGTTCAAGTAAAATGAAGAATTCCTTGAAATTCTTCCAAACTAAAGGAGGAAGTGGGACATAAAGACACAATAAATCACTAAAAATGTGACTTACTGAAGACAGAACTGGCAGGTTTTCTTAACAGGTTTCATTTGGTAAAATTTTAAAAGGCAGGAAGTGGAGCAGAAGATATCTGCGTGGCCTTTCCTCTGGTAAACTGTCTCTCCATCCATCAGGACCTTTTTACAGTTGGAACAAGACGCATGTAAATCCATGTGGGTGACAGTGGGTGGTGCCGAGGTGGAGTCTGTCGTCAAGGAGAAGACAGAATCGATCTTCAAGTCCTCCTGTAAAAAACAGAATGACTGAAAGTGATGGAGTCAGGGGAGTTTGATGTAACCTGCTGTCTAGAGATAAAATCCAGAATCTCTAAATGTCTCCTTTTGTGACTCTGCCACTCTTTTCTTCATTAGTTATCAAAATGCATTATTATTCATATCACTTCTACATCAATCATGATTTAAGGTGGACAGACACAAACAGGATTAATATACAGGATATTATTCTTGAAAAGTAGAAATCCTGTAACGACAGAATCAAACAATAATTTTAGAAATGAATGACTACAAAGACCTGTTTCAAATGCAAGTACATTTACTTTAGTCCTGTACTTCAGTAAAAAAAACTGAGGTACTTGCACATCTCTTCAGCATTTGCATTTCATGCCACAGTCCACTTCAAGAACCTGTAGTTTCAAGTTACTTTGTTTTTCATATCAAACATATGGTCAGTGTCTAACGATGGTTTATTTTTAATTGGAAAAACACTTCTGTTAAGTCATTTGAGTCTGTAAATGGGTTCTTAAAGTTTTATTATTACACTTACACATTTATTTTTGTCAGTTTTCATTTAGGGTAATTATTTAAGTATTTGTTCATTTATTCATTTATTATTTATTTGTGCGAATCCCAAGGGCAATCTTTATACCTTTACATCACCTGTTTTATACCTGCAAATATACAATTAATCTAATTTTATAATCCTTTCTTACTATGAAAATGAACACTGGTAAAACCATTTACTGTCTGTATAACTTTCTTTGGCTCTATAAAACATATTTGAAAATAAAAAATACAAATATATCATATAAAAGACATACAATAAAAAAATCAGTTTTGTTACTTTCTCAAATAAACCTTTTCATAATTATTCTGCTACAACCTGTTATTCTTTATTATTTCAAGATACAGACACATTTCTAGAACATTTTTAGACCAGGTAATTTAAATTAAATATTGAAATATAGTTTCTCTTTTGCAAATTTAGTTTTTAGGATTAAATTACAGACACTCTGTCTGTGAAGTTTCATGTTTTAGATTTTAAACTTAGCTTAGTACTTAGCTTCACCTCCACATCTACACATCAGCTAGAATAATCAAATCCACTATCTGAAAGGGGCCATTGTTCCTAACAAGTACTTTTTACTGTTGATGTTTAAAATACATTTTGCTCATAATAATTACATATCTTTACTTAAATAATATTTTCAATGGTGGACTTTTAATGTAATGTAAATGCTTTATGGTGCTGTACACATAAATATGTCCTCTCTGATTCTTTGTGTTTAGCTTCTGATGAGCTGTAGTGTGACCTGTATGTCGTACCTTCGCCACATTTGGCTCATCCTTGATGTCCTCTGCAAATATGGAAGGTGGAAGAACCTGGTCGTACTCCTCATCGATGGGCTCTTCTTTTATCTTAATGAGGAGTGAAGAAAGAGATGAATAAGCTATGGGACTTGTAGGACAGACTGGTTTGTGTGGAGTATTGTGACTATTCCAACTCTGAATCTACTTTCACACTGCAGCTCATCCAGAGAGAGAACACTTTGCAATAGTCCGACGTTCTGGTGTTTTGTACTTATCAGTCACAAACTCAGTCGTGTTCCTACACTGTATCACACCCATCACTACAAAGGTTAAAGAAACTACATTCATGCTGTGACTGTTCATATCAGAAAATAGGTTTGAAGTCATAACCTTGATTCAGCGTGTTAGTTATCAGAGAAGACATTATCAAACTCACACAGTCCAGATTTGGTAGGGACGGCTTCACATCTTTGATATCGCTCTCTTCAGATGAAGGGTTGATCTTTTCTATAAAGACGAACAAATTATGGTCCCCAGAAGGAAGGAAATTTTCTTCAGACACATTTTGAAGACAAACATAGACAGAGCCAGTGGTGTCTTTCTATTTCTATTTAAGCTATCTTGCTTTTGCTTTATCTTTTTTAATATTTTTTTCTTCTTCTTTATGTTCATTGTTATGCATCAAAACATCAAAAGAAATTCCTCATATGTCAGAGCTACTTGGCAATAAACCTGATTCTGAATCTTGTCTACATAACAGATAAACTTTAAGTTAATGAGGAGATAAGAACGTGAGGAAAAGAAAGTTACTGCTTTTAGCAAAGGAAGCAGACAAACACAATCTATTCAACACCTTATGTTTGTACACTGCTGTAGAAACTCATTAGATATTCTTTAACTAAAATTCATTTTTATACGTATAGAATAATCTCATTCTAAAGAAGTTCAAAGTGCTTTACATAAAAACAGAAAAAAATGAAATTCAGTGCAACAGTACCTCATCAATGCAAAGTAAGTTGGTGGTGAAATTTGAAAGTTGGAAAAGAGGGAAAAAGATTTTCATTTTGAAAATATTGCTGTAAAATACCTGTCACAGTGAAAGACGGCGCCTTATACACAATCATACATCTGTTGCTACAGAAGAAGTCCAACCTGCCCTCTTCGTTTTTATTTTCAACCATGTCTGACAGCTGATGTGAAGTCTGACACGTGGGGCACAGCTGAGGTGTCCTGACTTTCTGCAGTTAGACAAAAAACAGAACATGGCTGATATGAGGCTCATAAATGTGTTTGAACTTGTGAACTTTTAATTTTATTTAAAAATGATAAGACCATGACTGATGTTTGATTTCTGCACCTCTTTGCACGTGACCAGACACTCTTCGCTGCAGATGGTTTTGCTGCCGTCCTCCATCTTCAGCATGTATCGTCTGTCGGCGCAGATGGAGCTGCAGACGTCACAGGTAGACACGGGCAGGTTGTTGACTTTGTGGTAGTTGATGAAGCAGGTGTCGCTGCAGAGTTTATGGACCACACCATCCAGGGTCAGCTTGAATTTGCACTGAGGACGACAAAGGAGCATGTGAAGGGTAATTATTTTACATAGACATTAAACTCTTTATTCATATTTTATATAGAGTTTGTGGTAAATTAACACATTTAAAAGGATACTGCTGTACTATTCTTTATTTGTCTTACTGTCAAAAACTGAATTATTTGATCTTATTACCACATTTTTTTCCGTATATCCACAGTTAGATAATATCTTATTCCTCTGTGCCAGAGCCCTCAACAAGTGAAACTTTATTTAAAAACTTTCACTACTACAAAATCCCAAGAATCCAGGGATAACCGTTTAAGGTTCTTGCAAGAATCTGGAGCATATCCGCACATTTTCTGTTTTTTGATATGACATCTTGTGATCAGAGCATGTCCAGTCCAGATTTAATCATATATAGGATCATAGTTTGAATTATCTGGGCAACTACATCTCCAGATTCTGGGCTATTTTATGCAGTTCATGCAGGGACATTGCTCCAAAAATCTATTACGTACTGTAGTAACAACTGTGTGACCCCTTAATAAAGGTAAAAAAAAACAATGGCTGTTGACATATCTATTGGAAAACATGCTTGAGGACCATTTAAACAATATATTAAGAAAAAGATAACAGATTTATCCAAGTGAAGCAATATACAGATGGCACAGGATAACACAAAAATGTATGTATTTAAAAATGAATTAAATTCATTAAATGAATACCAGTAGACTTATTGAGAGATGTGAGGAGAATGGTGCTTCTGTCTTACATATACTTTTAAAACCCGATGGAATAGTGTCCACAGGTTGTTTTCAACAGGTTGTTTTTTAAATTAGCATTTCCAAGTCTCTGCAAACTGGAATCAAACACTGAACCTTGTGTTTGAAAACAGTTTCTGCTGAGTGATGGAGAAATAAAACATCCATCCCTTTATGAATAAATGGACTATAACGGGGGCTTAACTGGCTGTTTATGAAAGTGTCACACACTCTTTATTGAACAAATCTGATCGATGTGTTCGCACGTTTACACATTTCATTGCTGAGGCTTTTTATAAATAATGAAACTATATATTTGCTTGGGACTGAGGGCAATGGCAAGTTACATGTTGGGAAGTTGTTAAGTATGTAAGTATGTGTAAGAAAATATACAATTGCCTTAGTTATTTTTTTTTCCTTACATAACAAAATCTGGCGCACATCCTGCACTCTGAACGGGGTCCTACTAGTGGCGGGGGTTTTGGGGTGGCCATGTCCCTCTTGGATTGGACAGAGCTGAGGCAGGTCTCGCTGCACAACTCCTTCATAGCTCCTGAATCATCCACTGGAGCCAGGATGACGTTGTGCGGCCGCATTATTACCCTGAGGAGACAACGATGAATGAAATTAGGATGAGATTCTAAGTCAGGAAAAAAAACTGCACACAGGAGATCTGTTATGACGCAGTGACGTTCAAGGATGGGTTAAGAGTTCATAAAAACCTCAGTCCACCGAATTTAGTGCAGCAGTTTCACTACTTTACTGCACAACACTAGTCTATAAAGAGGGTAACTAGTTCCATTTTTGCAACCAATGATTATTTCTGTTAACCACAAATCTGAATTTATCCAATATTAATCTGGTCTATTAAATTCCTGAGGATACAAAAAAAAATCATAACTTTTAAAGCTCAAGTGATGTAATTAAATTACTTGTTTTGTCTGATCAAGACCAAAAACCATAAAAAAATTTTACTTTATTTTCATGTAACGCAATGAACAGCACCAAGCTGGAACTAAGGAATGTTTGTTTTGTTTTTGCTTGAAAAATGACTTAAACAACTAATCAATTATAAAAGTAGCTGATTGATTATTTTTCTGTTGATAATTTTAACAAACAAAATTAACAAAAAAAATGGGAACGTAACTGTTAAATTTTGGGTTGATTCACATATGACACAGTTCAATCTCTCTGTCTCTTTTATACAAATAAATAAATCAGGCATCAGTCGTAGAAAAGCATGAAGAAAAATATCCTGGACTTACTGGCAGCAGTTGTAGCAGTTCTTGGTGACCATTTTGAAGTGGGGGTGTCTTTCAGAGAGACAAGAAGCAGAGCAGAAAACCTCTAACGAGCTCTTCGGCTGGTAAAGTGTCTGTCCTCTCGGCAGCCTCTTCCCGCAGTTGCAACAGACAACGCACAAGTCTGCGATGATGAGTGTTGGAGTGGCGTCCGATTCAGCACCTTTCGAGGCTTCATTTTCGTTTACAGTTGAGTCAGAGCTGACCATCACGTCTTCCTGTGACATGATGCACAGTTATTATACAGGGATTAGAGGCCGTCCCTGGACCAGCATGTATCAGACAAACTTATTTATTATATGAAATATGTAAATATACTCACAGTATTTGATTTTTGTTGGGATTGTTTTTCCTTTTTCCTCTTTTTCAACCGACCTGAGCTTTTCTTTCCTGAGAGGAGAAATCAGAAACATGTGATTAGGTTTACTGCAAATACAAGTGAATGTGTGACACTTCACTTTAAAGCCCCTTAATAAGCATTTATCTACTATATTATTATAGTGGGAGCAGCATGTCAGACACGAACACAAAGAGACTGGATAAGCTGGTAAAAAAAGCTGGGTCTGTGCTTGGCAGGAGTCTGGACTCACTCAGGACTTTTGTGGAGAGACACATGCAATGTAAGATGGAGGCCATCTTGGACAATACCAACCATCCTCTCCACAACATTCTGGCAGGACAGAGAAGCAGCTACAGCTGCAGCAAACGTCTCATCTCACTGCGCTGCAGAACAGAGAGGTTCAGGAGATCCTTTGTTCCCACTGCCATCAGGCTATACAACACCTCAGCCAGAGGAAGTGGACTAATCTAGTTATTATTGTTAATTTATTATGATCTGTTTTTAATATTATCAACAATGAGCTAATGGACACATGAATCTATCTATCTATCTATCTATCTATCTATCTATCTATCTATCTATCTATCTATCTATCTATCTATCTATCTATCTATCTATCTGTCTATCTATCTATCTATCTGTATTAGCATTATATTAATAATAAATGGTTTAAATAATATAGTTCTAAGCAGCTGTAAGGACACTTTAAAGTGTCAATTCATTTGAGTATTTGTCAACAATTGTAACGTTGAAGATATATTTATATTATTATAAACCATTATTATAGACCATTTTATTTATCTACAAACAAAAACTTTTGACATCTGAACCATTAGAAATATGTTGTAATCACATAAATATTCTACACATTGTGGCTTTAAACTTTTCTAAAATCCACAGTCCCACCTGTGGGACACTTTAGACCTTGTAGCACTAGTTTAGGTACTGGACTCCTCACACAAGTTTGACATAGTCTCCTAATTCTATCTGTGCAAAGCATTTTAGGATCCTCATAGAACTGGTTCAAACTCTGGTGCTCCTACTACAGGTTTTATAATCCAATTTCATGCCAAAACCTGTGCCAATATACAGCTGCGTCCTCTAATGGGTGCCCAGAGGATAGGTTACAGTTGTCAAAACATACATAAATATACACTTATACAAGTACTTACAACTATATAATAGTGTGTTTAAAAAATGATTTCTAAATATGTATACAATGTAAATGAAAAACACAGTAAATGAAAACATCTGTAAAAATTATAACCAATGAGAGAACTGCAGACATATTTAATTTTGGGGATTGGAAGTAAAGGTACCGACAGCCTGTGTGATAACTACAGTCTCACTCACACTGCAAGATGAGTCTAATAAAGAGGTCGCAATCTGTGTCAGACTGCACATTATCTATTTTAAGGCATTTCAGATAGGTCAGATATTACAAAAAAAAAAAAATCTGTTCTGACAAACTTATTTTCCTTTACCTTGAAGCTTGTATATGATAGCAGGCCGTAGCTTGTATGACGTCACACAGGTGCGAGTGCAGAAGAGCTCCACCACGCCCTTGCTGCTTTCGTAGTCAACCATATCTGACATTGGTCGATTAGTGTGGCACATAGTGCACTGGTGCGGTGTTTTGATTTTCTGCGGAAAAACAAAACAAGAAATTAATCAGCAAGCAGACGTCTCAGCCTCTTCCTGAGTGAAAGCTGGATACGATGCTCGAATACTGATGTTAGACACAGATTTAAACGTGGTTTGCACAGTTCCTGTAACGTCACCACCAGAGTTGATGCTGCAGCATTGAATGGATTCACCACACTGCATTGCTGGAGCTGTTTTTAATGCTTTGAGCTAAACCCCTTATTCCCCCTAAGGGAAATCTCCATGCTTCAGCAAACAAGGGTATTTTAAAAGGATATCGGTGGCCAGGTTTGGGCAACAGTAGAGAGATTCATAAAGAAATGGTTTTCCCAGTCTGGTGTGGAAGAACTTGACTGGCCACAGAGCACCAACCAACATCTTTGGGATGAACTGGGATGTCATCTGAAATCGCCCAACATCAACGACTGACCTCGTTAATGCTCATGTGGCTGAATGGGATGAAATCCCTGCAGCAAGGCTCCAAAATGTGTTGGGAAGTGAGGCTGTTGTATAAAGCAGATCAATACCAGTGGGTTTGGATATGTTTGTCCATACACTGCGGGTCAGCCTATTTTACCCATGTCTTATCAAAAAGCCAAATTTAATGTTGTTTATTCTTCAATGACGAGGAAGCTGGTGGTGTTCTGGTTATTTCATGTCCTAAATAATATATAGTGTTAAAAATTCTGTGAGATTATTTTCTAGTAATTATTTAGTGATGAGAGAAAAAATATTTTCCTGTTACAGCTTCTGAAATGTGAGGATTTACTCCTACTCTTTGCTTTCTATCGTTAAAGATTTTAATTTTTTAATTATTCTCTGGCAGTTTCTGACAGTTTTCTTGTAGAAATAGCTGCGAGATTATATGAAAATGGTTGTTAGTTGTCAGTTGCAGCCCTAGAACTTTTAATAAGGGTGAGGATGTAATATATATTTTTATATTTCTAATTGCATTAAACAAGCAAAACCAAGGTTGAATTTATTCTTCAAACAACCCTGTGTAGTCAAAGCCTAATACATCTTATTTCTTTGTGTCAAAGATCTCCATTTTTGAACAACACCGCTGCACTGGATGACATGCTCTTTCATCACACTGAACAGAGCCTGTGTAGTTTATTTTGAAGCAGCTCCACAGACTAATAATAGCATCCATTTTTTTCATCTCAGGGGATGTTTCTGTGGCAGCACATGCTCGAGGAAACATTTCTGTACCCTGAAATTAAAACATTTTTGTGTGAATCTACAATCTTAACACAGAGCTACAATATAATTCAATGTACATAAGCTACAGAGGCCTTGTATTAAACATAATCGTGGACATGGATATATATTTAGAGGTTCATTCCACCTGTTTTGCGGGTTTACTTGTACATTACCAACAGCCATTTCACAAATAATCCAATTTTGGCTCCAGGTCATTACAGTATCTTATCAATATCAACATCATATTGAAAGAAATGTGTGCACTGTTTTTTGTTAGTGACTTAATTTTGTATTTTATTGAGCACAGTCGAGAGGGTCCCCACGAATGAAAAGGAGAGTGATCAGCTGTAGCAACTGGCAATGCCTCAGGTTTGAGTTTTTTTATTGTATTAGGGTTCCTTCGATAGGTAGTCGCTGACAGTGAAATGACAACTGTACACGTTACCTCTTCCACTGTGATGATGCCGTAATCTGGGTGTTTGATTGCAATGAGCCATAACTGACACTGGTGAGACTGATAGATTTAGTGTAAAGTGGTACCATTACTCAAAACCTATGCCAATTAATTTTCTGTCAACCGACTATTAATTAATCAATTAATGATGTCAGTACTGGTTGATTTCTGGTTGGGGGCTACTCACAGGTTAATCCGGCCATGGTAAAATATTTTTGTGTAATAAGCCTTTATATTATTCCCAATATATTTACATTATCCCGCTGCACTTCTCTCAGAGCCAACTGACCGTTACCTGTTGCTGGGACAGAGACGTTGTCGGTACGGTTTCTGACTCTGGCTCGGTCCATGGGAACAACGACGGGACGGCACCCCGCTTTAACGCTGCGTAATAATTTCTCTGCCCGCCGATGTAGTCCTGATGCCTGAAGTGGTCACTGCACACACGCAGGCCGTGAATCCTGGTCATCAGTACGGTTGTAACTTTTGGGTCGAAACGACTGTTCTTGATGGCCTCCAGCCACTCGCAACACAGAACCGGATTGGACGGGAAAACGTGAAATTTTTGCGGGGTGGACAGTCTTGACGTGCGGACATTTCCACACCCGGGTACCGAACACCTCATTTCCCCACGGTGAAAATGAAGAGAAACCAGCGACTTTTCGCTGTTCAGACTGTAAACACCACCACAACGCCGAGTCTAATACACAAACAGTACTGCAGTCTTTTACTCCTCTACTCCTGCAATTACGGTACAGGTGCTGCGAGCAGCCAAAAAGCGCAACACAAAAACAAACGGCAACAAATTTTGACATATGACAAATCTGTTAAAAAATTAAACTTTAGAATTAATTTTATATGGGTAAAGTAAATTTTTTTATGACAATGCATACTGACATTTCAGGTGACTTTACCTACACCTTTACAATATCCTACAGAATTTTCATCAAGATATTTATAGTATGTCATATGTAATTTAAGATTAATTGGTCTTGCCTAGTGTTCAGTAAGTATGTGACAACATTTTTTTTTCTTAAGTGAGTACTCATTGACTTTTTTGGCTGTTCTCAGTGCCTGTACCATAATTGCACGAATAGACACACAAATGAACAGTGACTGGTCCTTGGTACCATAAATAGTCAAATGTGCATTAATGTGTGGCTGAAAATAGTCCCAAACAAATGCACGACATAATCCTGCCTCAGTAACTCCTCCTGTTTGAATGAGCTAAAAAACACACTGACCCACTTCTGGCTGGCTGAAGGCCACGCCATGTTGGTTTTCCTTTTTTTGTGGAATCTGTTGACAATAACAGAAATACAGATAACGGCAGCTTTATCATTCTAGCATATTGTACCTGATTCCCATTTTGTCATTGAGATCATTATTATTTTTTATATATTATCTTTTAATATGCAATCTACCTTTTTATGTTTTCCTCTTTTTCATATCAATAAACTAAAGTGTAACAAAACTAAATATGTCACCAAAATGTTCAAAATATTAATTTGATATGCTCTGTCTATTTCAACAATAAGCATATTTTCTCTACAGCTACCAAGCCAGTAACCATACCGATTTATGCAAACAGCATGTATATATGTATATATAACATGATTTGCTCTAGATTCGGCCACAATATGATGATTCTGGACCTGCACTTTGCACAGTTTTAGTTGTGAGTATTTTTGTGCTTTGTGATTGTGATATTTCTGCACCTCTTTGAATTCTTGCAGACATTTCTCACTGCAGATGGCTTTCGTTTCCTCCTCGAGCTCCAGCATGAGCGGCTGGTTGTGGCAGAGGGAGCTGCAGTTGTCACAGGTGGGCATGTTGTCCCTGCAGAATCCTTCCAAGCATGAGTCGCTGCAAAACTTGTGGACACCTTCTTGCAGGGTCAACTCACATGTGGTCTGTGGTAGATAATGATAAAGGAGCAGTGAGTACAACTTTTACTAACTTTTTTTTTATTTTGAGGCAGAAGAAATTGAGATTTGTTTTTACTTACAGTGCAGGATTTGTTGCACATGCTGCAGAGTGACTGTGGTGGTTGGGTGGGCACACTGTTGGTCTTGAAGGAGGACACACAGGTCAAACTGCAGAAGTCCTTCATAGTTCCTTTAATGTCCACTACAGCCATGATGAGGTCCAGAGGCTGCGTTATCGCCCTAACCCAGAGGAGGGGAGAAGATAAAGAGTTTGATACATCAACCTTTAATACGTTTTTTAACGTTTTACACAGAACAATATGATTAGATAATCAGGGCGTTTTTTCACCAGTATATTCATCTTTGTTATTTATTTGAACCTACACTAATGACTATGGTTCAAATGGCTGTGTAATGTGATAGGAGGTCACATGTAGCAATGAACTCACAGAGAATTATCAGCTGTCTCTGAAGTTCACCTTAGCTGTGCGGAGCTTTATAGCTTCTTTCAGCTCACTGTCTTTCTATTGCTTTCCATGCAGCCACCATTTCAACTCATTAAGAATGTTATGAAAATCAACTTTTAGAAACTTGAAATGTAAGAAACGATAAGTTATTTGTGCAAGTGAATATAATGCTTGCATACCATACCATAATGAAATAACTGGGAACCAGTGGCTGACTGAAAGCTAGGAAAAACACACTAAAACCTTTTATACTACAAAGGCTACAAAGTCTACTTCATGCAAGAATACTGGTCTGGCTCTTTGAGAGGTGACGTTTTTCTCAGACTGACTTGTGACAGTAATGGCAGGTCTTGGTGTTTGGTTTGTTGATGGGGAACATTTCAAACAGGCAGTTTTTGGAGCAGAAGACATCAGTGAATCCCTTCTTCTGGTACGCAGTCTGTCCCATCATCATGCTCTTGTTGCAGTGGGAGCATGTCATGTGAACGGCCTGACAGGGAAGAGAATAGATACAGATTTCAATATTATATATGCATACAAACAAACTAAATGTTTAGTATATGACATTTGAAATACAACTGCATTAAGTTACTACAAAATACTAAAAGGGAGAACCTTTTTTTAAAGATTCTATGCTTTTTATTTTTGTTTTTATTCCTCACACTTTATTAATAAAGGTGCACACTTTCCCTTAAATTACTTTACAGTGCCAAATTACATTTTTCTTTTCAATTTATATAAATTTTATGAAGCCAAATACTTTATCCACTTGTCAGGAGAAGTTCATTTTCCTACCTTGTTTTTGGCATCTGTGGATCTAGAAGATGTTTCGCTCTGGTTGCTGCCGTCTTGGTCAGGTTGATCCCTCACCGGCCACTTATTACAAAGAGATGATAACTGGGAAATATGAACTGGAGTCTGCAAATTCTAGTAGGAGAAAAAAAAAAAAAAAAAAAAAAACACAAGAAAAAAAAAACCATAAACCAAAAAAGTCACCTGAGAAAACTGTACTGCTGTGATTTGATTTTAACGTCGTAAGTCTGTTTTGTGTCCATCGTCATTTCCATCTATAACTAGAAATAAACACGATTGTGTCAACTGTTGGACAATAGAAAACAGATTTACAGTCAATGGAAGAACCATGAATATAATGAAAACTTTAATTCATACTTTGACCCAGTTTTTTAATTATTATATGAGATAAAACATCAGGGACTGGATACTTACCATGCTGAGTTTTGGGATCACTATCTTCACTTCTTTCATTCCAGTCACTGCAGCTAATAATCTGTTCTTCTTTTCTATAAATCACGTGAAAACATGTTTTTGTTATAATTTGTTAAAATATTAGCACTGACATTGGATGGGCTGCATTGAAATTTTGCACAGACGTTCGTGGACCACAGAGGATGAACCATACCAACTTTTCCTCTAGTGCCTCCTTATGAATTCTACTTTAGATTTTCAAGGTCCCATGAGAATAAATTCTGGTGACTCTGCTGAACTTTTTCTCCAGCGTTATAAACAGGTTAAGTTTAAACTTGTTTATTGAATAGCCTGACATCTACTAGAAGGATTGGCACAAAATTAGACATTTATTTTTCATTATAATATATCCTAATGGACTTTTGTGATGCCCTGACTTTTCCTGTAGCGCCACCAGATTTAAGGTGGCAGAGAAGCTTCTGCTATCCACATCCATCCAGTCAGTTTGTTACTCACCTTTCTCTTTATCTTTTTTCTCCACATGCTTCTCTGCATCAATGTCCATGGTGTCTTCACAGTCAGTGTCAGTGGTTTGCTTCTTATGATCCTGCTTCGTGGTTTTATTGACATCTGTCCTCACAGGCATCGCCGCTGATGCACTTGAGTCACCATCTCCATCATTTTCCACATTTCTGACATCCTCATCAGAGTCTATGTCCATATCAAAGTCCACATTCATGTCCTGATCATCATCATTATCACTAAATCCACGAGATGGTGTTTCCTCAGGTGTTTTGATATTGTTCTCTGTGTTGTCCTCATCACTTTTCTCTTTATTCAGCTCAGACTCCTCACTTTCACTCTTCTTCCTCCTGCCTCTGCCTCGTTTTCTCGACGAAGAAACTCGTTTTTTAGTTGATGAAAATGAGCCTTCTGAGGAAAAAAGACCAAGAAGAGACAGACAAGTATGTGAGAAGAGTATCAACACTTTTCTTGGTCAATATTCACAGATCAACGCAGCTAGAAACCTAAACAATGAGCTGAAACTCTCTACAAAGCTCAGTAAAGCAGATGATTCAGGTGATAACTCTCTATAGGTTCGTCGCTATGAATGATGCCTCTCACACCGTCTCATTGTTTTCACTTTGCTATTTGATCCATTATTATGATAAAAATATAAATTATAGCGCTTTTAAATTGAACTGATCTCGACTCATTTAAAGATACATCAATGGGCATTTGTTATATTCGTGAATACAAGCAAAACAAAACACAAGACAAGTTGCCAGACACCCACATCACAGCCACCAATAATTATAGAAAGTAAGTAACTTAATGTGGCTCTACATAATTTGCATATAATTATGATTATCTATGTTGTTCCTTGTTCAACACACGTTATCAATTTCTCTTTTACAAAGGAATCAACTAAACATCTCAAGCATTTCTGTCACCTTCCAATTTCTTGACAAATGCAATTCTTTGTGTTAATTTTGTAGAGCAGGCCTGGATTGGGCATAGATGAGCAAATCTATTCCTTGTTTGTCCATTAACATACCTCTAAATACAATCTTTGTAAATATATAATTATTCTGCTTTTGATTCCGATTTATTGGTGGTTAATCTTGTTTCAGTTAAAGAAAATGCAGTGACGTGTATTACAAGCCTCAGTGCCTAAAAACGAATATAACACAGATCAAAGGCTAGTAAGAGTTTATATGTTTATTACATACCGCTCGGCTGAAGAGAACCGCCTGCATCTTCATCGTCCTCTTCAGGATCATCAGCGTCATCACAATTGTTCAGCTCCACGTATGGCTGCACTTCATCTTCAAAGGAAAGTGAGACAAGTACATGTGTGTTGTAACAAGAGGAATGCAGTAATCTTGATATCACAAAAGCATCAATTTCATCAAAACAAAACTTTATTAATGCTGGTCTTTTTTTTTTAGAATCCAGTAAAAACTATGAATCAACTTTCTCTAGCTCTAAGTACAGGCCTTTATCTACAAAACACACACTTATATGAAAAGGTTTGACATCCTTTAAAAAGATATCCCGTGGAGTTTTTGACTCATGCATGCACATATGAACGTGAATAAACATTCTTACCAATGGTCTAAAGCTCCATATTTTACCCTTTCAGAGTGTTTCAGTTGAAATGTTAATCCATAAGAAGATATATTTGTGCTTTTAAGAACCAAAAACTATCTCACTATATGTTCATATCTCCTCTCTTATGCCTCTCTCTGGAGCTCTAGTAGCAACAGGGCATTTTGTGTTTGTCTCTGAACCTTTATTCTGATCGGCTGACTTTTCTGAGATTGTACCCTACTATTGTAGCTTGGTAAATGCAAATGCCGATGGTCAGTGAATGTGGAAATGGACCGAACAGACGGTGAAATGCATTTCAGAAAGAAATTATTTTAGCCACTGGTCACTAATGTGACTGTCCTTAGGAAGGCATTTCTGTAGGCTTTGCCTGAGGGAATTACCCAAAGTTCAGAGCTTTGTGATGTAAAAAAAACAGGGTTGCCATGGTTATCAGGGGGATGCCCAGAAGTGTAAAAAAAGGGCAAACAATGGCCATAAAACTCAAGAAATAATAAGATAGAAGAAGAACGGGCAACAAACAAGCATGAAAGGAACGAATCCCAATGTTAGCAGTACAGGAAAAAAGACAGTACTTTACGGTATAAACACAGAGCTCACTGTGATTCAGAGCCACTTATTTGTCCTATGACGACATGATGATGAATTCCATACATCCAAATTGGAATAGATCTGATCCAACTTTTTTTTTTTTTTTTTACAAACAGGGAGAGAATAAAAATGTACAATCAAAAGTCCCAAACCCACAAATGAATGCAAATGTTTTGGCATCATCAAGGTAACGTGATATAAGTGCTGTCCCATTCCTCTTTATACCATTTTGGGCCCTTGCAGCCTCTTGCACTCAATCACTCACCAGGTGATGTTGTCTGTGAGGGTTCAGGGCCTAGGGTTTAGGGGGCGACATTGGTATCAGACCTTTATGTTTTGAGTGATGCAAATGTTTCGAGGAAGGAAATACAGTGAACATGTTTGCTAGGCCTTAAGGATACACAGTGAACTTTGTGAGTAAAGCTGACTGTAAACATAACTTTTGTTTGTTTACAAGAAAACTCCCACAGGGCACCTTTAAGTTTTGAACTAATCACATACCTGAAATCTCAATTTCCTCAAACGATTTTCCTTCAAATCTTTCAAGCGATCCATACTCCATTGCCAAGAGCAGCTCTGAGATTTTTGCGATGTCGAGTGCTGCCTCTGGCGTCTGGTAATGCTCCCTGTCGGTCCGAATGTCCCGGCCCAGCACTCTGGCTAACTGATCCAGCTCGTCATTTGTGAAGCTGAGAATCTGGAAAATTCTTGCGATGTGCTTTCGAAAAAAAGTAGACCTGAGGTTCTCTGGTTTCTTTGCTCCACACCGAGCTGCAAAGGTGCTGATGCACGTCTGTCCCTGGTAGAAGCTTGTACATATGGCCACAGGTCTTGCAAATAAAAAGGGATTACGTTCATGCACGCCACATGCCTTTCTCTTGGTCACAAGCAGTGTTATTGCGCTGAGCAGCTCGGGTGTCAACGTAACAGCAACTTTTTTCTCAACATTTTTTCTGCCACTCTTAGTTATAACATTGATCTTCACATTGCGCTTGGACAGAATTTGCTCAAACTGTGACTGACAAACAGCAGCGTCTCCATGAAGCTCAGTCTCCTCCCTGTCCTGGAATGACTGGAGGGTGACTTTTGAAACTTCAAACACATTTCTGTTTAGGATCAATACCTGTGCAACTGTCACTCTGAGAAGTGCATTATAGACTGGAGCGCTCTCATACATGGTCAGGCTTTTGACTGCAGATGTTGCTGTCTTCTCCATGCACTGGTAGAAGAGCTGCACGTCCTGTGTGAACGGTACGGTCGGCGGGCTGTTTATTTTTGATATTGTTGAGGGGGTGTGGCTCCATTCTTCTGCACACAACTTCATAAAAGTCTCTGCATCTTGTATCGTCTCTTTATCGGCTTCCTCTTTCAAAGCCCTGGCGTATCTGATGTCACTCATTTTCTTGAGGGAATTTCCCAATCTCACCACAACACTTGGTCTGTCACATGACTTCGTCTCCTCATTGAAACCAGCGAGCTCTCGGACAGCTTCAACAACTTTGCTGAAGTTTTCAGTTTTGATAGCATCTTCAAAGCTACTTACCGACTTTTTTCTTAATATTATTAGGAGTCTTCCCATTAGCCTCAGCCTCTGTTTGATGTCTTCGGCTCTTTCTTTCTTTTCATTCATGAGGCACAAACACTGTGCCAGCTGCAGAATATAAGAATCACTCCAAACTACAGATGAAACCTCATCTTTCTTCAGGGTTTTTAACAGCTTCCTCACCTCTGATGGGATTTCTTGGGGGTCTGCAGACACTGAAGCAGCAACCAAAGTTAAGATTTTAGTCTTGCGGCCTGTTGGAGGAGAGAACTTCTTTGAAGGGCACCTCCGCATATGTCGCCACATTTCCTTACGACCATACATGCCTTTACAATATATACAGGGTGCAAATGTTTTAGCAGTGGGGGGCATGTTTGACTTTCTTCTGTTCACTTTCAGTTCCCCACATTGGGTCTTCAAAACCTCCTGATTATGCTTGTAGTTTCCTCTGTTTCGTAACTTCTGCAGGAGCTTTTTTCGCGCCTTGGATTTTCGACGTAACGCCAACACTTCAGCGATCTCGGCCTCTTCCTTCCTGTGGGTGAAAAGGTGACGAGAAATTTTAGACTGAGCTTTCCCGCAGACGTAGCAATAATTCTTCGTGGTACAGGAAGGGTCTTTGGGCTCCACATCAGAGGCAGAGACATCTGAGCTGGAGTCAGCCTCATCCTCCTGCTGGTTGGATGAATCATCATCATCTTCATCACCATCGTTGATGGGTTCAGGCACAGATCTCCGCCGTTTAGAGGAACCTGACTCTGGATTGGTCTTCACATTCTGACACTGCCGGTTGTTGATCCCGGTAAAACTGTTACTTGGTCCATCATCAGGGACAACCTGGAATTAAGAAAAACAACAAATCAATCAACAAAACAATGCTTATCTAGTACTTCCCCCTGTTTGCCATTCAAATTATAACTCTATCTTTTAAATTTTTTGACACCAATATACAATATCAAGATTCATTCAGTGTGCGGGCGCCCCCGTGGCTCACCTGGTAAGCTCGTACCATGAAAGCTTAGTCCCTACTGCAGCAGGGTTGGAATCCAACCCGCGGCTCTTTGCTGCATGTCTTCCCCTCTGTCTCGCCCTGACTTTGCTGTCTCACTCTCACTGCAACGTTTAACAGCAATAAATGCCCCAAAAAAATAGCTAGCTCACTTTTTTTCAGACTAGTTTTTTCTCCAACTCTCTCTAACTTTAAGCTTGTTTTCTCACTGGGTTCTGAGGTAGTCTGGAGCAGTGTTCATATCACTGTATGATAGAGAGCAATAGTGGGGCACAACATAGTTACAGAAATAGAGTTACAACTTTTCCTTTGCCGTGTCTCATTAGTGAATAGGAGACTTCTGCTTTGGAGTCACTGTGTTAACATTCATTCACAGAGAGCGGCAGTGGTTGTGAGAAAGAGCTTTGCAGAAGAGATGGCTTTGCTTGATGTGAATCTGAAAAGGAGAGTCTTTTTTCAAACCCCTAAATGTCATCTTCACTAATGCCTAATCACAGTTCTTGCCGTCCATAAATGCAGATACATTTTCGAGGAGGTAAACATCAGCTACAGCGTAGTCTTAATTCACATCCATATATAAATCTCCAGTGCTGGTTTATTTTAACACATCATAATTAACACTTTAGTGAATGCATTAAACCTGCACTAAGCAATTTCTGACCACCGAGGGGGCTGACAGACAAAGCATACAGAAGTCTCTTTGTTTTGCTAAACCTTCAACCAGCTTCACCAATCAGTTGTTTAATTAGGCTTTTTGTGACTTCTTTGTTTGTCTGCTGTTGTGCAAAAATGAACATTTGTTTAATTGAGAAAATAATCACCAGATTTAATCAAAAATGATCGTTACTTTGTTGACACTATGTTAAAGATAGAATATTTCCTAATATATTTGTCATAAACAGAAAGAGGCAGAGTAGTAAAAAATTAGTAGGCATGTCTGAAATAGATGTCAGCGGATGTACTTGAATTATTTGCGACATGATGGGACAAAAAGTATAAAAATATTGACACACAAAATCAAAACCAAGACATATTGCAGAAAAAAAACCTACTGTTGAGCGCCAGGGGTATGAGGAGTCCCCGTAGTTGTACGTTATCTCATCGCCTCGAAATATTTTCTTCACTGCAAACAGGCACAGGTGTGGCTTCCCCTCACAAACAACAGTCCTCATTTCACAGTTGGGACTTTTGTAATCATCATTCACGAGTCTTCCAAGGCTCCCGTCCTCTGACGAAGCATCAATGCTGCAAGAAAGATACTCTTCATGAAACTTAAACAACTATTCTCATGGTGTTGTCCTGGAAAACAGACCTGTTGTAGTCAAACTACTTAATTTTGTTGGTAAATAAACATTTTGAGATTTTTTTACATCCTTTAACATTCTGTTTAATTTTTCCAAGTTTACAAAAGTTAACTAATACTAAAGTTGAATTTTGGGTAATTTTGAACATTTTGAGAAATAAAATCATGAAGGTGGTGAAAAACAATCTGACATGATCTGGGATTCTTAAAGTTTTTCTCTTCAACATGAGCCAATACAGATGATTTAAAACAAGAACCATCCTTTAATGACCAAACTGAAAAATCAGCAGTAAACTCACCGCCAGTTTGTTCCATTCCAAGAGAAGTCAAACAAATAATTGTTCAAAGTATAACCACTTTTCTTTGTCCGGGTCTCTTTGTGAGTAAAGATGTTCCCTCGATATTCAACAACGAAGGTGGATGGTTCAATGGATTCATGGGTGAAAACACCTCTCCCTAGAAAAACAAGAATAAAAGAGAAAACCAAAAGTTACATCCAGTTGTTCTAAAACAAAAATATATAAAACCTGAACATCCTAAAACAAAAATAAACCACATGCTCTGTAGGAAACAGATTATTTGTTATAAATAGAAACTAAACAATAACAATAAAAATGGCTGATTACCCTCAGCCAAGTGCTGATCAAAGTTTTGACTCACTCTTAATTTCAAAATAACAGTCTGTTGTTATCCAAGATTTATTCATTAAAAATTAACAAATCAATTTTTCTTCTCCTGAGAAAACAACAACAAAAATTTAGCTGTTTGGAAAAAACAATTGTAACTCAAGGTCCAGGTTCTAGATTTCTCCAGAGCTTTCGACAGAATTTCATAGTTTTTGTCAGTTGAGCAAACACACACTTACAGTTTATCTATTTACAGTCTTCCTTCACTCCTGAAGACTGTTCGATGCGGTTGAAAGCTCTGGAAAAAGCTGGTAGGAGTTAGAATCAAAATATTGTTGAAAGGCCTCAATACTTATATCCTTTTTTAAACATATTCTTTGGGCATTTTGTCTTTATTTGACAGTAGATAGTGTTGTGAGACAAGAATTAAGAGGCGTGTAAAAGGGGTATGGCACATCATCAAAAGTCCAGAACCAAACCTTTGACTTGTTGCGTTTATGTGGCATGTTCATTAGAAGATCATGGCGCCCCCTCATGACCAGCACAAACTGACAGACTGTTTGGGAAAACACTGAAGTGATCGTGATCTATTATTGCACTAACTTAATTGAACATTTCCATTATTGACCTTTTGCCAATACACAAGTTTTGTTTTCTGATGTGAAGAAGCAGAAAATAAGGCAAAGGTGTCTTGCAACTGCAAGCTAGACCTGGAGTAACATCTTCAAAAGAAAACAGTATTATCAAATCATTCACTGTTCAAACATCAGTGTCTCTAATCGCTTCATGTATTAGAAAAAATGGTTTAACTGTGGCTGACTCTCCCTGCTAGTTATCAAAAACCTCCAGAAACCCTGGAACTTGAATGGAGAGACAGTCGTGTCAGCACCAACCTTTTAAGGAGTCAATAAACATTTCCTGCAGGAAGGGTTTGTCTCTGCAAGACTTTATGTGCTCCAGGGCCTCTTGCTCAGGACTCAGCTGTCTTCCTCGTTGCTTCACATCATCTGGAAGGTTATAAAAAATATTTAATATTAAAGCTTCAAAAAAGTCACACACACCTGTGTTTGTCTTGTCATGTTCATCTTGTTCCATTTTCATCATACAGTTTGATTAATACTGTCTTTACACTGTACTTCTAACATTGCGGTTGAACTGGTGTCTTTTAATGTGAATGTATTTCCCATCAGCTCAACTTATGAATCATTAATTCACTAACTCAGGCTTTAAAATTACACTTAAGTAGAATGGACACAAAAATAAGAACACGTGTACAATTTAATGCAATGTTATAGGTCCAAAAGACATGACTGGAACTTGAACCGCTAAGTGTTTTCAACTGAAGCTGTGCTGTGATGGTGTTAATTTAACTCTCTGGTGTTGTGTTGGATTCATTATATTTTAAGTGACGTATATGCCGGGAAAAAATACTTGTGACAAAACTGCATTAGACATTGTTTTGAATAGCACTAAATAGAAGATTACGTTTCATGAGCCACTAAAACAACCTGCGGTCAAACTAAAAATTAGTATAATATAATATTTTACATTTTACTTATTTTTATTCACCTGAGTCACTTGACAATAAATTCTTCTTACGTACTACTTGAATGTATAGAATTGATGTGATGCTTAAAATGCTTGACAAGCTGGTTTGGAGAATTATTGTACTGCAAAGATAATCTACTGATGCAACCTGTGTGAGACTCTGCATTTTAGATGATTTCTTATGGATTATTTGATTTATGTCATTTCAGCTCAGTAATTAATATTTATAATTATTCAGTCTTTATTATTATTTTTTATATATATAATTTTTTTGACAGGTAAGACAATGTAGTAATGTGCATTACCAACTTATATGTCACTGGCCAACTCTGGCAAGAAAAGTATTCTAAAAATAATAATATTGAATATGAATATTACAGATAAATGGGTAGGGGGCGGGTTCTGTTCACAACGTACCATTCTGCTGAAGTAAAACAGCTGATTCTTTATTGTCCTCTTCAGCATCACTGTTTTTAGGGTTTCCCTGCTCCACATCTGGCTCCAATTCATCTTGAATAAAAAGCAAAACAGAGTTTGTATTCATTTGTAGATTATTAAATGATTTATTTGGTCAGATATGTCTATTACAGTGGACACATACCTTCAATATCAATTTCATCCAGAGAGTTCCCTTTGAATCTTTCGAGAGAACCCTTTTCCATCGCCAGAAGTAGTTTCGAAATCTTTGCCAGTTCCACAGCTGCCTCTGGCAAACGGTAGTAATCCCTGTCAGCCCGAATGTTGTGCCCCAGCAGTTTGGCCAGGTGATCGAGCTCATCATTCTCCAGGTTGAGAATCTGGAAAACTCTTGCTATGTGCTTCTGAAGATGCACCGACCTGAGGTGCTCTGGGTTTTTTGCACGACACAGACTTGAAAAAGCCCTGATGCAGTGCCCTCCATGGTAAAGGCTCGAAGCCGAAAAGTCCGGCTTTGCAAACAAGAAAGGATTGCCTTCATGTACGCCACACGTCATCCTCTTGCTTATGAGCAGCGTTAATGCACTGACAAGATCAGATGTCAACAGAACAGCAACATTCTGGCCTGTCTTGCTCAGGATATTTATTCTGATGAAGTGTTTGGACAGCACTTGGGCGGCGTCGTCCCTCTCCTGGAATGACTTCAGTGTCATTTTTGAAACCTCAGGTGCACCTTTGTTTAAGACTGACACCTGTGCAAGCGTCACTCTGCAGAGTGCCCTGTACACCTGTGGGCTTTCATGCATCTTCAGGCTGTCAGTGGCAGAAGCCGATGCTGCTTCTAGGTACCTGTAGAAAGTCTGCATGTCGCGTGTGAACGGTATGGTGGACGGGCTGTTTACTCTTCGTCCGCTCAGTGAAGCGACAGCTGTTTGGGAGACTAGTTCACTCCATTCTTTTGTGCACAGTGTCATGAATGTCTTTGTGTCTCTCGTCCGCTCGTTGTCATCAGTCACACTGAGAGCAATCCTGCACAGTTTTTTGAGTGAATGTCCTATTTTCAAAGCCAGACTTGGTTTGTCATAACCCTGGTTTTTTTCATCAAAACCTGCAATGCCTTTGACCGTCTCCACAACTTTGTAGAAGTTTTGGGGTTTGATGGCATCTTCAAAGTTGAAGATTGACTTTTCATGCAGCGCTAACAAGAGTCTCCCCATTTCTCTCAGCTTCTGTCTGATGTATTCATGTTTATTTAGATTATTTCCATACTTCTCTGTCAAGTACTGAGCCAGCTGTATCAGAAGGTAGTCGTTTTGAACTACAAAAGAAATCTGGTCGTGTTTCATAGTTGAAAACATATTCCACACACCAGAAGGAAGTTGTTGGGAGAATCGTGACTCAGCAAGAGCAATCTCACTTAAGACCCTTGTCTTGCCAGGTGTTTCAGGGTTTAACATTTTCCTCGAAGTGCATCTGGACACATGCTTCCACATGTTCTTACGATTAAACATGCCTTTACAATATAGACAGTGTACACATGTTTTAGCACTCGTTGCCACGGTTGTCTGTCGTCTTCTCACTTTTAACTCTCCGCTGTTATTCTTCAACACCTCCTGATTATGATTGTAGTTTCCTTTGTTTCGTAACCTGTCCAGTAACCTTTTTCGTTCCTTGGAGAATTTGGGTAACGCAAAGGCTTCAGCGATATCAGGCTCTTCATCAGCATGCTTAAAAAGATGACGAGCAAATTTAGAAATACCTTTCCCACAAACATAACAATAATTTTTATTGGTGAAAGATGTTTTTTTGGGCTCACTGGGTGTATAGTCTTCATCTGCGCCCTGTTCATCAGAGTCCAACGCAGCTTCATCCTCCTGCTGACTGCATGAAGCATCGTCTGGCTGCAGCATGAAGGAACCTGAAGGCTCTTGAGAGGAATCAAACTCAGTAAAAGATGGACTGTCTCTGAAATCCAGCTGACTGTTGGTGTTGGTGAAGCTGTCACTATCATGGCTTGGTCCACTGTTAGGTACTTCTTCGTCTTCATCATCATCATCGTTGTCGTCAGAGCAGGACTGCTCACTGCTGGAAGCTCCTGAGTCCTCAAGCTGGAAATACAAGCAAGGAATTTTACAAGAACAGTACATAACTTTACATGTACAAACAGAAAAAAAAGTCTGCTACTTTGCTAGTGTACCATAAAAAGAATTATTAAAGGTTTTGGTAAATCTGCTTATTTACTCTCTTGCCAAGAATTAATCAAGAGAATGGATACCACTCCCATGTCTGTATGAAAGAGTTATCTCAGCTCTGTCCAAGAGAAAGAAAGAAAAGAAGAATCATTAGAATTTAAACATCTAAAGTGTCTAAAACTTTTGAACAAGACTGTATATAACCTTTATTTATTGAGCTAATCCCATTGAGATCAAGGTCTCTTTTATAATCACATACAGCATCAGAGTCACAACTAAATAAATTATAAGTTTAAAATCAGCCAGTGGAAAAAAATCAAGTTTTGCAATCTTCTGTAATTTAGTTAATTGATCTTCTGCCAAAATTCAGTATTTACCCGAGGGGTAACTAGAGTTAAACAGTCCTGAGATCGATTGGTGAGCAGTGGTGATAGATATGAGATAACTTTTGCAGGACATATTGAAGACATATATATATATATCAGTATATACACAATGTAATAAAATATAGCTCTCTTCTTGCTGCTTGTGAGGACCAGCTGTCTATTTCATGAACAGAATTATGAGCATGATACTTTTCTCCTGTGATTAAGCACAAAGCAAAATGAGAAACTGCATCATCCAATCATCACCTCTAAAGCTCACTAATCAACATGTTGCACAGACACAGTCCAGCACAAAACCCAGAGTACAACCACAACCTGTCATTTTTATTTATTAGTCAGCCTTGTGTCTGTGAGAGCAGTGTGAATGCATTGTTAATATGACAGTACTGTCCAATTTTCTTGCTTAGTTGAAGTGGCTAAAAAAAAAACCTCTGTATGTAGACAGTTAGTGAGAGCAACAAATGTAGTTGTTTATATACCCTTTCATTCCATGGTGTTGATGAAGTGGCAAAAAAGTCTGTGTTTGAAGAACTTGATCCACCAAAGGACTCCTGAACATGTCAAACACAATAAGAAACAGTAACTGCATAGCAAAGCACAAATCTGAATCACATTGTGTTCTGGTTAGAATAAAATATACCATGTTGGTAAAATGTATGGAGACCCTACATGTTCAATATGAAATAAGTCTATATCAAATAATAATAATAATCTTTATTTTTAGAGCACTTTTCTAAACCCACGTTACAAAGGCCTTTACACAAAGATGTTGGGTTTGTATTATACTGGCAGGCGTTTCTATTATTTTGTATATCCCATTTATATCAGTGAGGGTAAGCATTATACAGAGAGATAGGTCTCTGTATAATGCAATACAATTCAACAGCACCACAAACTTCAACCGCCACAGTAGAATCAACACTTCTCTAAAACAATTTCAACCAAAACTGAACATTATAACCTTCATGAAGGAGGATTTATTGCAAGACTGTTATATTAGAGTTTGCTTTAGCCAGGTGTACCTAATAAATTGCCACCTGAGTGTAACTCTAATGAAAAACTATAAGGATACAAAAAGGCTTGTGTTACAGTATAAACTTACCCTTGAGCGCCACAAGTAAGAGGAATCACCATAGTTGTACGTTATCTCCTCGCCTGGAGATATTTCTTTCACCGCAAAAAGGCACAAGTGTGGCTTCCCCTCACAAACAACTTTCCTCATTTCACAGTTGGGACTTATGTGATCATCATTTACGAGTCTTCCAAGGCTCCCGTCCTCTTCAGAAGCATCGATACTGCAAGCAAATTAAAAATGATAGCACTTCACCATATGTTTTTCTTATAAAACATAACCTAACAAAAAGGTCAGTTAATGTAAAAGCTGTAAAACACACAGATAACTTACCACCAGTTTGCTCCTTTCCACGAAAACTCATACAAATAATTGTTCAGAGTATCACCACATTCCTCCCTGGGCCTTGTGTCTTTGTGACAAAAGATGTTCCCACGATATTCAACAACAAACGTGGAGGGTTCAACGGTTTTGTGGGTGAACAGTCCTCTCCCTAGAAAAGCAAAGATTAACATGAAAACTTCCACTGTCAACCATTATACAGCAGCGGTAATCAACATGACCTGGTAAATCTATAGATCATTTTAGTAACTTGATAATAAGTTATTTGTTTAGTTTCATATATCACATCTGGAGGGCATTTTATTTACTCCATATTCCTCTCTGACCAAATGACTGTCTATACAACAAAAAATAAGTTGCAAAGGACAGATTACCCCAACCTCTTGTCAAGTAATACCAGAAATCCTTTCAATATAAACATAGCGATTGATATCAGAAATGTAGCACATACCTTTAAATGAATCTATAAACCTTTCTTCCAGGAAAGGTTTGTCTCTACAGGCAACTATGTGCTCAAGAGCATCTTCCTCAGGAGTCAGAGGTCTTTTCTGCATTTCCATGACAACTGGAAAGTTTAACAAAGATACTAAATTAGGTATATTAGGTACATAATATGACACATTGTTCTTTGGAAATATGATGATCCTCACAGACAACAGCAGGTAAGTTAGCCAACAAAGACATCTTAGGGCTACAAGATGTGTTGTCAGTGTGAAAAACGTAATTTCCCTGTGTAAAAGGGGAGAAAAGTCTGTCAAATAATAAAGAACATATATCAAAACATTATGCTTATGATGTATGTCAGGTCTGAACAATGAAATGTTTAACACATTGTAAATTAAATTTAAGACTCTGAAGGCCTTTTTGGAGACACCTGGATTCATTTAACTACAAAATAAATTTAAAATCCATCAATCAAGCCTGTGCAAGAGTTCACTACACATTTCTGTAATTTCCTTCCCCAACCCCAACATGCCCAACACATGTGCTGCCACCCCAAGCCTGTATGCAATTCTCATGTTTCAAGAATCAGATGCCAGCTTTGTTTGTAGAGGTACAGATGATTGGTTAAGGACTGGTAAAACTAAATAGGCTTTTCAAAATTTAAATGTAATATTCTGCAGCATGACAACAAGCCCAAACCTACACCCAGAGTCATAGGAAACTAAGTCCTGCAACAGAGCCCTGATCTCAACATCATAGAGTCAGTTTGGGATTACATGAAGACACAGAAGACACAGAGACAGCCCAAATTAACAGAAGAACTGTGGCAAGTTCTCCAAGATGCTTGGAACAACCTAGAAAATACCTATATAACTGTACACAGGTGTACCAAGGAGAACTGATAGTGTGTATAAGTCAATTGTGGTAACAGCAAAAAGTACTTTGATTTAGTTTTCCCGTTTACTGCACTTGATATGAAGCTAGCTGATAAATAAGACATTAGTTTTAAAGTATGTTCACTTTACTTTTAGAGCTTTAAACTTTTTCACACATGAATAGAAATAAGTTTTGAAACTAAGACCAAACTATAAAGACAACAGTAATGCTAGTAACCTGGCATTTATCTCTTCTATAAGGCATGTTCATAATGTGTTTATATGAAACCAGCTTGTTTTTATCTGACTGTTGTTTACTTTGCATTGCACCCATGCTTTGCTATCATGCTACCATTAACTAGCCAGTGGCTAGTAGTATCTTACAAAGAGGTTATCCACTGCTTCTGACTTAAATAAATGTGTTTCAACATATATATCGTTTTCTCACAGAGCAACGTTTACCTTCACATTAATACTCCACAGTAGAAGCAAGAAGGGTAGCAATGGTAGCTAGCACACTGGCAGCCATCTTCCTTTCCTTTCGCCTTTCCCAGAGACCCCGTGACGATGACGTCACATTATCATAGCGAGCGGTGGCAACTCCAGCCAATCATCGACCTGAAACGTCACTGACTGACTTTAGACGCAGCGAATCTGCTTTCAAGATAGTCTCGGCCGCGGGGAGCAGCGGTGGACAGTGATACATGCATGGGTGGTTTATGAGGACATACAGAGATATTTTCAATACACTGTCCCCATATACAAGTAAAAAGCAATGGTGGAATGTGACTAAGTACATTTACTATGGTTCTGTACTGTCGTTTCCTCTCATGCCAGCAGATACCTCTGGTCTACAATTCAGAGTGAAATATAGTTTTTGCTGCACTACATTCATTTGACAATTGTTTTACTAGTTAGTTCACAAATAAGATTTTGCATACAAAACATATGGATCATAAAAAAAGAACTCAACAGTAAACACAAATACAGCTAAACTATTGTTGATTAATGGAGAAGAAAAGGAAACTGTCAAACATTCTGATAATCAATCAAGTTCTTTTTCATGAAAAATGCCAAAGATTGCATGGTATTTGAGAAGGCTTATGATAATTATGTGGCTTGGAATATTGAGCAAAATTAGCATTATAGTCCTCAATTTTCCTGATTATATTTATACTTGAGAAATATTTCTATGCAGCTTTTACTTGTAATGGAGTACTTTTACTTCAGTAAAGAATCTGAATACTTCCTCCACCACTTCCTCTGCTAAAACATGCATACTGTGAACACTAAGAAATACGCGCCGTCATTCACATACCTTAAACCTCTTCAACTGTAGAGTCTCAGTGGGCAACGTTTTGAAATGTTTTTTTATTTATTTATTTAAAAAGGACATACAATAGAAAATACCCAGAGAACCTTGGTTGCCATACTCTTCAGACTAGGGGTTAATGTAACCAAGATATACATGAAGGGACAGTATTTCTTTATTTCTATATAACACCGGGGTCATGATTATGCAAGAAGTCAATGTCTCAAGAGGACACCTTGGTTGAAACAGCATGCCCAAAATGAACTCAAAACTCTCTTCTGTTCATTTTTAGTGTTCAGTCAAGAAAAATGGTAAAATTGTGCATTGTTTCCAAATGGCATGAGTCTTCAGCCTTCTAGATGTGCGCTACATTCATAGACAAGATGTTCTTAAATGTATTCAAATGAATTTCAAACATATTTTTAATCCCATCACTTGGACACTGGTGATCAAAATGTGTCCACTGCTATAAATGAGGTAAAAGGAAATATAGAAAACAGTTTCATTCTTTCATTTCTTCTTTCATTCTTTAACATAAAAAAAAAAAAAATCACAGGTCACTCTGTAGTCTCACAATCAAGTGAGACTTGATTAGACTAGACTTTTCAAAGTAAGATTACCTGAAGAACACAGATACGAATTAGCAGTTTCAGTATTTGTATTTGACTGAGAGACTGACAACAAATCATTGCTTTGATGAATTGCTGAAAATAAAACTACGCTGCAGGTTTGTCACACTAAATGACAGTTGGTGATCCACATCTACATCAGGGAGATGTTTTCAGTTTATCTTCTGGCATGGATGTTTACAACTCACACCGACAAAAATGAAAATTGTTTTCATTGTAGCTTGAGTTCTTCACTGAAGTTCAATTTGCACAAGAATTTAAGCAATCATGATACATGGAAGGAAACAAAAGCAGCACCATCCATGAGAAACAACTAATTAGCAGACACACAGAAGTTAAGCTGTGTTCTGCTGAGCAGTAGTAAACAGTCTGAATGCTGAGCTGAGTCTTGCATCTCAGGTTCCAAGTCCCGGATACACAAACAGTGTGTTTGAAGATCTAAAAATCCCAACCAACATGGTGTTTAGGAAGTATGACCGTTCAGCACATTGTACTTATGTATGTGAGAGATGTATGCTGTCCATTTATATTTATGGGAGCGTGTTTAAATGAACATTTCAGGTAAACTACAACCATTTACAGCACAAGTTGTTACACCAATAAAAGGTCACTTCTGTTCTCATTGCTCTTCATCACTCTGACTCCTCATCGTCCTCCTCATCAGGTATAAATGGCGGGTCACTGCCTGTCTTCTGCTCAGTCACTCCCTCTTTCTTCGTCCTGAGATGCAGCTCTCTGACAGTGAGAATGCGGATGAGCATGGCCTCCATGGTGCTGTCATCCAGAGCAGTGGAGGAGAACCACAGGGGGCTGTTGGGGACGCAGCAGCGCTCGGGGTGAAGGTAGAACAGGTTGGTGCGCTGCTTTACCGACTCCGAGCTGGATGGAAGACAGACGTTAATGTCAACATGCTGACCGGGAGATTAAAGGAGACAAATGTGCAGCACTTAGTTTCGTTTTAGTCTCTGGTCTATCATGGGAACATAAATTGAATAGGCAAGACTGATTTCAATTATTAACAAAGATGGAAACAGCCAGTGAGTGTCATATTAGGCTCGGGCAAACACATTAAAGGATGGGTTCACATTTTGGTCACTGTAATCATTTACAATCACTTGGAAGCATGTCATGAAGGGATCTGTTCATGGCCAGTATGAACAGGAGGACAACAAAAAGCAAGATTAAAAAACTATTTCAAAGTACATATTTACAGATCATGATAGATGTATGATATGCAGATTAGGTTTTATGTGGGTGAGGGGTAGGAGAAGGAGTGAGAGCATTTCAGACAGTTCAAGAGATGAGATGATTTAGACAGCCAGAGGTACAGTAGCTGATGAGAGTGTTGGTGGGGTACTTTACTCACCACTTGGAGAGGTAGAACTCATAGAGTCTGACCGGACAGCGGAGAGGGTTCTCTGTGTTCTCCACCATCTCCAGGATGTCCTCTTTACTCTCCTCCTCCTTACGCTTCTTGGCTGGAACCTCTGGATCTGAAGACGACACAGTAAACAAACACATTAACATCTGATATGAATCCATTTAGAAAAAATAAACACAGAACTGCTGGTAAAAAATACTATAATTTAATTTTTTCCTGTTATGTGAATATGCAGAGAAATAACATAGAAGCTAATACTTTTGTGACTTCTATCCTGTTGCCTGGTGTTCAATAAACTTTCCCTTGATCACAGATGTTAACACACCAAATAACAGACACAGATAAAGTGATAAAATAATTATGCATGGTAAGACTTTACTATAGAAGGTAATACTGTCTGATGTAGGAGCATTTGCTGCTTTTTTATCTTTTATTATAGTAAATAAAATATTTTTTGACTTTGGGCTGTAAGTCAAATAAAACAAGACATTTGATAGACCTTGTGCTCTAGTATATTGAAATGGGCGTTTATAATGCTTTCTAATGCTCTATAGACCAAACAAGTAGTCAAGAAAATAACTGGCAGATTAATGGATCATGAAAATAACTTGGACTCTAAAATCATATATATACATTTATGACACATATATACAAATAAAATTCAGGTGGTAGCTGCTACATATTCATTTTATAGTTTGTGATTGTTTTTGAAGCCAATTTGTTTTAGGGAAAATATAATGGTTCAAATAATGTACATTTGACACAGATCTGACTCATATATTCTGCTCTGCAATGTCTCCAACAAAATGTTTCATGATAATTTGTGTAGCATTTCAACACAAGAGATGCTTTGAATGATCTTTAGCAAATTATTTCTGCATGTCAATTACATGACTTCCTAAAAAACATTTCTATAAAAACACAAAACTTGTGATTGTTAACATGAAGAATGAAAATGTGTTTTAATATCATAAAAATCAATGCTGTTTATTACAGGTTTAATATCCGGTGTTGGTATGGAATTAATAGGTATTTAATTTTGACCTCAGCCACACTGGTACCTGGCTCTGCTTCATGTATGGATATGGGCGGGTAGAAGCGCAGGAAGGTGGTCTTGGTGTTATTCGGGTTGGTTTTGGTGCAGCGCATGACGTGGGCGAAGGACAGCTGGCGGTGCTGCTCCACCGTGGTGAAGCCGAAGTACTTGCAGCAGAAGAAGAGCAGAGTGTTGAGGAGGACGATGGGGGAGTAGGCCCCCAGCTGTTTACAGTCCCAGAGAAACTCCTCCTCCACACGGGAGTGGATGTAACCTGGCGAAGAGAACAGAGAGCGGAGATACCGCTGGTCAAATGAGGGTACAGTTTGTTTTCATGAGACAGAGACTGAAAGACAAACTGATATACTGAGAGAATGCCAATGTCAGCGATAACTCACCACCGGCTGTGACGGAAGGTTTGAAACCTCTCAGCATACTTGTGAACTCAGTGGAGAACTTGTTGTAGAAGCGATCCATGAATATGTTCTCCACGCGACCGTTCTCAAACAGGTACTACACATGGACAAAATGGTACAGATTTGGAATGAGAACAATGAGGATGGCAGTTTTTTATTTCACTGCAGTGGGTCTGCTGTTTCTTTTAGTTGTAATCTGGTAGTGTTTCAAAGCACTGCTGAAATCACTGTTTACATTTTATCAAACGCTGGGGACTGAAGATAAAGCTAAGAGTTACAGGTGGTGTCTTTAGTAAGGGTTTGTTAATGGATGCGATTGTAAGGGGATGAATGTCTTTATTGTGTTAGTGTGTCTGTATGTTTATTCCGTGTGTGCAAAACGTTGCTTATCTTGCCTGTTGGATGCCGAGGCAGAGGTAGAACAAGCTGTCGGGGGAGTACGGCTCTCCATTTGGTCGTTTCAACTCCGTGATGAAGCAGCAGAGGCCGTAGCTCAGCTCAGCTGTAGTGCATCGAAGAATGTCCTCCTTTAACTCCATGGGACGCGCTAATATCAAGATATACGGAATTGAAAGTGATGACAAGTTGAAAAATCTTAACAAGTTTGTTTTTGATGCACAAAGTCAAACTTTTAAATAATGTCTTCAATGATAAAGTTTATCATAAAGTGATAAACCTCAGTCTGAAAACCTATTTGGACAGGATTATCATTACAGGGGGAGGTGGGGGATAAAATTGCCTCTGGTCCCTGGTAATTTCATTTGTTTTCCTTCTCACAGTCATAACTCAGTTAAATCTGAATGTACATACATGTGTTCCCTTTGTTTCCAGACTTACAGAAGCGTGGTTTCTCCAGGTTGGGCTGAGTTTGCCTCCACTGTATCCACCGCTTCCAGGCATCGACTCCGTACTGACTCTTCAGTTTAGGGACTTCTACAGCCATGGCCTTGTGGGCGGACCCTCTTTGAGATGTCGTTTCCGCTGCCTTTGACGACCGCTGCGATTTACGACCCTTGGATAAAGCAGAGAGGGAAAGAGGGGGCTGCAAAACCAGTATCACAACTATAAACTACAAATAAAACCAAATCTAGTTTAGCTACCTTCTTTTCTCTGGCTTTCCTGTGTGCTTGGCGTCGTCGTGTAGTGGCGGGTGGGGGGCTCGGAGGTTGCCGGGACTGCTCTCTGAGCCGGGCCATCTTCTCCAGAGTTTCTAACAATTATAGCACATGAAACTTTAGACCAAGAACTACATAGCAAACCGGTGTTTTCAAATAATTAGAGCAAACCCTTTCAATACTACTCAAGGTTGAGATAAAACTCAAATGACCCTGAATGAGTTTATATATTTATACATCTCATCTCCTCACCAACAGTAAAGTCAGCTTCAATGTCCATGGGAGGCGGAGCGGGAGGCGGGGGCTCTGAGTAAGGCTCACTGGGCATGCCCACAGGAACGTCTATGATTGGGTTGAGCTTCTCGTGGGCGTACGATCGACTCGGCGACCTGAGACCTGCGTCAGACGAAGCATCCTCCCAATTGTTGAGGAAACTGGCCAAGTCGTCTGTATCCAAGTCGTCGCTGTAGTTACTGGTGTGGTCTGTAAAAGAAACATGAGTGTAATACATTTCTCATATTAAAACCATACGACATAAAAATATCTGAGGGAGATAATTTGAGGTAATATTGATTGTATGAAAGGCCATGGTTAAGTTTTTTTTTATTAAATTCTCCAAAAGATGCCAGTCGAGATTTTATGTTTATAAAAGATATTTGAGAAAATAATGACTAAAGCACAGACTGTAATTCTTAAAACAATTGATTAAGACATTTTAAAAATGGTCTTTGCTTTTGTCAAATTGACCAAAAATAATCAGAAACATGTGATAAGCATTATATGACCATCAATACCATCCAAACACCATCATACTCTACAAACATACATGTTTTTTGGCTTCAGATCAGTTTTACTCTCTTTTTCAACACAGGAATAAATTTTTAAAAATTACGTAATGTCATCATTTTGAGTCTGCAATATTTTGGGTTGCTGTACTGCCATCCAACTGCAGTATTCCAAACTTAAAACTATTCAATCATTCTCCTTTTCATTGCTTCCGTTTATAAAAAAAAACAAACTTTAAACCATTTCTCTCACCATCTGGGGCAGCTGCTTCATGTCTCTCTGTCTGTTTCTCCATCACTTTCTCCTTTGGCCTCTCTGGTTTGTCGTTCTTCTCGTCTTGTTCTGCCACCATCTCAGCCATGAGGATGAGCTCGGCCTCAAAAGGATCAGACGGGATCTTTTCTTGATCTCCTGGATGGTCTCCACGATGCGCTCAGCGCTGTCCATCGTCACAGGAAGGAACATGGGCACAGGCAGCTGTGGAAGACAGGTCGAGAAAATAACTGCCTGTGACCAGGGTCTGTGATATGGCCTTTTTTTAGAACTTTCTTACTGTTGGTGTTTTCAGATTAAAGACAACAGAGGAAAAAAGAACAAGGGAACCAGGTATGCCTTGGGCCACACATTGGTACAGAACAGGATTTTTCAATTACACAGACAGTAAATTACATCCCATATAGTATAAAGTACATTTTTTCAGTACAATACTGGATTTTTGAGGCCGATACTGACAGTAAAACAGCAGTTTTCACAAACATAAACAACATTAACTGCACCAGGGAACACTTGTTACATGTCTCATTATTTTTTTAAGATTTGCTCTCTGCTATTTATTTAACCTATCTTCTGCTACCTACCTATTTGCAATACTGTACGTTGTACATGTTGCATGTTTGTTCATGTGTTGTTATGTGCATTGTATGTATTTTTATTGTACAACTTTCCATTGAGGTGGAGAATAAAGTCAATCAATCGATGAATCAATCCATCAATAAACCAACAATCCTGATACAAATCCATTAGTTTTGTTTGTTAAAAGATTGTGACCAGATAATTACTGAGCAAAACATTTTACAACTGAAAAATAAACTTGTCAGTTCTCTCTGGTGGACAAATGATCTAATGGAGACACTGTTTCTAAAGGATTTCTTTCCTGAAATCTATTGTTAGTTAATGGCTGAATCTCACATATGCAAACGGCTGATGTATAAGCTGGACTTTTCATTTCATTGGTTAGCATTAGCAATAGCATTAGCAATGCTGAATATGAATTGCTCCAGGGCGCTGTCTAAAAAAACAGGATCTTTTGTGTTGAAATCCTGATCATGAGATGATCTGTAATTTATTTGATTTCACTTGAAGAACGTACTACACTTCAGACACTTTGACAACAGCAGGATAGTCAGTAAGTGTCTCTTGGAGAGAAGCATTTTCTGCTGCAAATTAAAGGTATGTAAAGCTCTAAAAGCTAATACATTTTTAACATAAAGGTCATAATGAAGAAAAACGTTAAAATTAAAAAGAATGATCCCAATTATTCAGAGTCAGATGTGGTTGTAGTGTTGACGTACCGGTAGCGGCAGGCCCACAGGTCTGGGGGTACACTGGCTGTACATGTTCATGGGGACAGGCACAAACACCGGCACTGGGACAGGCAGGACCATGATTTTAGGGAAGATGTCGTCTATAGAGATAAAAGAAAAGAGAAACAACGTCACTGCCACTGTTGCTACAAGAAAAAAAAAAAAAAGTCACTTCAGAGCTGTGTCATGGAAATGATTAAAGTTAAAAGGAGAAAAACACAGTTTCTTGTTTGTCCTGGAGCAGAGATGTTGTTAATATACAGGCCTGGTGTCTGGGTGTTGCTCTTACCTGTCTGTGATTCGACATCAGCTGTCTGTGTTTTACAGGAGACCCCTTTGTTCTGCACCAATGGTCGACACAGCAGAGCCTTGTTTTTCAGGATCTTTGGGCCAGGAGGAGGAGGATGAGGTTTCACTGTTTCCGTCTGAATACTGATCTGAACAAGGAAGAGACAAAAATCAATAACAACTCCAGAATGAATCATTTTCAAAACAAAAGGAATAATCATGAGGTAAAAGCAGCAGAGGTAACAGAGGTTTGCGAAAGGTGCGACCTGACTGTCTCAACAGTTAAATCTTCATGTATTTATATTTGTGCAAATTTGACGGGGAGAATGTTAGTGAAGGCCATGATTCACTTCATTCTTATACTCATCAAGCCATTCAGTCACATCTCCTGTAGATGTCCTATTAACACTCTCTCAAAGTCATTTCTATGTCTTCCTCTTGTCATCTTGAGCCTAAGATTGAGGTTAACTGGGTCTGCTCAGGTTTTTATACATGTATATGTCCTCCAGCAGCAGCAGCAGCAGCTCCAGCAGCAGCAGCAGCGTTCAGTTTCTATGTACAAAATATCTGGATCTAACTCCCAGAAGACTTGAGTCTGCTCAAACTCTTAGTTCTTTTAAATCTTTTCAGGCTTTTCTGCCCTTAATTCAATTACATCTTGGACATAATATCTTGCACTGCAGTTATTTTAGCTCTCCTGTTTATTTTAGATCTATTACATTTAGCCATTTTTCTTTCAAATCACTTCTTAAAACTCATTTTTATTAACTTGATTTTATGTGATGTTGTCTTTTTATCGTCTCCAGAGCGCCCTTTTATTGCTTTTCTTGTGTTTGCGACATGCATGTGTTGCGTGTGTATTTCTATATGGCCGCTCCCTCTTATTGTCCTTATTTGGTTTGTCCTCCCTCTGTAACTTATTGTAGACCATCATTGCTTTTGATTTGTTTGTCAAAGCACCTTGTAAACAGTTTTTAAAAGGTGCTATATAAATAAAGTTATTATTATTATAATATTATTTTATTTTTTATCTTTTTATTTTTATTAATTGCCTTTTTTATCTTTTATATCTTGTCTTAATGCTTTTTTCTCTTATGTAAAACACTTTGAATTACCTTGGTGTAGAAAGGTACTATACAAATAAACTTGCCTTGATTGCTGTATGAAAGAGAACACCTACTTTATATGAAAACATCTCAATTTTTTTCTTTCACCTCTCTTTCATTCTCAGTCATTTTCCTTTCATTTGTCACGTGTCTGTGTATTTAGTGTTGATTTCACTGCATGTAATATCCATATAATAATCACCAACTTACATGTCCAGAGTTCTTTGACTGAAAGTTAGAGACTGTGCCTGTGAAGATAAAGGGAGAGAATGAAATTTTCACAATCAAAACTGGCAACTGACTGAAATTGAATAAAGCCTCAGAATGTCTTTCTCTCTTACATTTTTACATACAGTACATAAATAATTGTGGGTGTGTTTTTGTTTCGTACTTTGCTGGGCAGTTCTGTCGGGTGCATTGGATTTTCCCGTCGGAGTACCTGCAAGTGAGATGACGTTGGCGATGACAGGTGTGGCCTCAACTGTATCTGTTGATTCAAGAAAACACAACAACAGGAAACACAGAGGGGTCAGCTGAGGCTCAGCTGAGGGTCTGCCAGAGTCTGAATTTACCTAGTGTCATAAAAGAAAATCTCTTAACTGGAATAAAATTCTAACACTGAAATATTTCTGTTTTTTTAGAGACTTTGTGCCGATTCAGAGGAGAACAACTGATCTGTCCTCAGAAACCACTGCGTATACATGCAGCAGGTCACCATGTGTCTGAATATGACAAACTGTCAAATGTTCTGTGCTGAGACCAACGTTCACAGACTTCTAGAGGCCACTTTGACTCGAGTGTCAGTTTCAGTCAGACTGTGGGTGGAATTATTTTAACCTTTTAAAAAACACCCTTTGGCCTCAGGAGAACTATTTAAGGCGTGTTTTGATTTGTACCGGACTCAATTCTTACCAAATCGTCGCAAGATATGTTCCCATACTTTGACACCTTCACTTTGCATGATGGATTATAAAGTCGCTCAACCTTGTTGCTGTTGCTAGTCATGTCAAACTACAAACTTATTAAGCATAATGAAAAAGTTTCAACCATAAAATTCGATGGGTTTTTCTACCCTCTCCCCTTTTTATCTCGGTCATGGCAGCAGAGTGTTTTTCCACCTTTTGCCATCACTAGATGGCACAAAAAAGTGTCTACTAATGAGGACAACAGGTCTTTAAACAGAATGAAGTATAAGGAACATCAAAAACAAAATGTAATGTCCCCCTCTGCGTACACAGGGTCTCATTCACTAGACACGGACTCCTTATATTTCAATAAAAACTGGAAAATTGGTGGTGCTTTTGACCGAACCTGTACATGGCAGAGAACTATAGTGTTCTCTAGGAGAAACCTACCTGTAATCAGGTTTCTCTAATCCCCTAAACGGATCATGGAAACCAGGTTTCTCATTTACATTTCAATTAAGAAATCTGGAATCAGCTCTCTGGAAAAAGCCGACAGCAACCTGGTTATAGATTCTGTCAAAACCAAAAATTTCACAAGTCATAGAAACTTTGATTACATGACGAAGGTGTTGGTAAATCTCAAGTCCTTCTCTGAGGTAGGCGGTTTCTCCCCTAGAAAAACACTGGCTCTGTCT
Source organism: Seriola aureovittata (assembly GCF_021018895.1). Lineage (NCBI taxonomy): Eukaryota > Metazoa > Chordata > Actinopteri > Carangiformes > Carangidae > Seriola > Seriola aureovittata. Next base: position 3,578,351 of record NC_079379.1, read on the forward strand.
GATTTCATAACATTTTAAAGAAAAAGTCAGACATGAATTCAAACAGGGATAAAACCACAACAAAAGGTAACAACACGCACCTTTGAAGACCTCGCCCTGTGTGGCCACCTTATCACTGCAGAACTGTAGCAGACAACTCAGATCACAGAAGTGTTTGACCTCCCCCAGCATGGGAAGACTCTGTTTCAGTTTCCCTTTGCGCCCGCAGGTGTCGCACTTGGCGACCTAAGAGAAAACAGTGTGTAAATGTTAATTCTGGGGCAAAACAAGATCATCATCACTTTTTTAAGTGTAACTATGACTTTAATAACAGCATTCAGCCTTACGTGGCAGAAGAGCATGGTGTATCTGGACCTGCACTCCTCAGAGCAGAACTCCTCTGTCGAGCCTCCATACTGAGCCGTCACCAACTTCTTCGACACACAGTGGCAGTAGACACAGGAGTGACAGTGTTTGCCCCAGTTTTTAGTCAGGTCGTGCCTGAAGAGGAGCTTACAGCCTGGGAGGAGGGAGAGGAGAGTCACAAGGTCACTACCATGTGTGAATTACAGACTCCCCTGTGGTTCCTGGTGTTTTTAAGACATCAGTACTTTGACCTCTCGAAGGTAAAAATAACAGTTTGGATGCGGTCGAAAACATTTACACATTCTTCAGACCTTCAATCATAAATATTAATATATATATATTTTCACATTCATGGCCTGAAGACACATCTAATATGATTTCACACACACCTGAAGTGGATCACACCATTTCCACAACCTAACCGGCGATCAAATTACAGGGGAGCAAGAGGAGCTCACCCAGAAGCAACAAAAGCAACTGCTTTCATGTGTTGTTTCATGCACCTATGTGTCATTATTGTGAGCGGATTTGGCATCAGATCAACAATTCTCAACGATTTAGCTCTGCACCTTCCCATAGAAATGTTTCCATGCAATGACAAGTAAAAAAAACAAACAGTTATGAAACTATAAACAGGCCTAAATTTCTCTTTCACTATAGTGACTTTTTTATTTCAAGGTTTAATAATAGAGGCAACAATAGCTTGATAAAGTCTCACTCCTCTCCTGAAGCTGTCTGCGGCTCTGACAGGTTTTTATTATTAATATCAAAACTGCTTGGAAATGCAGAACTTATAAAAGATTAAATGCATTTTATTCAGGTTGTTCCGGGTGTTTTTGTAGGAAGCTCAGGTCAAAGTATGATAAAAACACTCGAGACAAGACGATACAACAATCCCTTTATCACTCCTGACATCACACATTTGTATCAGTCTCTTACCATCGCTGCAGAAGTAGCAGTCTTTGTTGTTAATCCTCTTGGCGTCTCTGGTGATCTTTTCGATCTTACAGTATTCACACAGGCTCGTCACATAGTTGGCTTTCTTGAACTCGTGAGAACAGTCCACGCTACACACAAAAACCATCTTGTCCTGCACACACAGAGTTGATATAAATAAACATTAGAACTTTCAGTGTATACGTCACATTTTAAAAACTCTTAAAGCTAAAACTGTTCATCTTTAAGATACAGGATAAAGAAACGGCTGCTAGTTTGTATTCCTTGGTAGAAGGTGGACATCTTGATATGTTTTTATTTTTGTATGTGTTGGACTTAAATTCACTTAAATTTGCATCTTGAAGTGATATCTTCCTTTTCTGATGGGATTTATTTTCTACTTCCTGAATACAATAAATGATCATTATTAAATAATTTTTCATGGAACTCAATGAACCTAGCCACTAGTTTAGTAGACTGTGAGAACACTAGGCGGAAATGCCCTCAGCTGGCAGTTTATTAGGTACACTCAGCAATGTAATCTAATACATCAGCCCTGCAATAAATCCTCCTGCATGAAGGTTATAAGTAATATAGTTTGTGCTGAAACTGTTTTAGAGGTGTCGACTCTGATTCTTTTCCCATGTAATTTATATCAATGAGACTAAATAACGCTAAGTAACAGACACACCTTTTTGTGTAACACAATATAGTTAAACAGTATCACAAAGTACATCCTCAAAAATCATCATAAAGTTGAACCAATTCCTCTTTGAAACTGTTTCAACACAAACTGAACATTAAAACCTTCATGAAAGAGGATTTATTGCAGGACTGTTGTATTAGTTTTAGCTGGGTGTTCCTGATAAACTGACAACTGAGTGTAGGTCCATGACTTTATCATTGTATTCCTTATAAGGTCTTGTAAGGTTCAGGTCGGTATTTTAAAATGTTGGAAATTAATAAAGATCAATCAGTGTGATCCAGAAAACGAAAGGAGGCTGACGACTAACTCTTCTCTCACACTTCAAAACAGCTGCTGCACGCTGTCGTTCAAGTTTCAAGTTAAACTCCTCGTCTAAGTCCCCTCTCTGCCTCTGGAGCCACACAGGTGTTCCTACTGAGCAGCAGGTGCATGAAAAACTCCATGTCAGATATTATTTGGGACGCCAACAACACATTTACATTGTTAACAGACTTTTCCACAGTTACTTTCCCAAGTGAAATGAAAAGAAAAAACAAAACATAAAGAGACTGATTAGTTTCACAGCAGGTTTTATTCTTCTATTACAACTGATGATGAACATATTCAGGTCGATCCATAATGCTGGTCAACTTGTTTCACTTTCACTGCCACTGCTCTCAGTTTGTGTCCCATGGTGTTTTTTATTAAGACTGGCTCCGTCCCCGTGAAGTGGCTTTGGACAAAGGCTACAAAACATCAAAGAATTAAACGTCATTTTTTTCAGTAACAATAAATTGTTTTTCAACCACATTATTTAAGTTAGTTAGTAAGTTTAAGTGAAGTTAGTGTCTATAGACAATGACTTCTCACCAATAATGGCAGAGACTTTGCTTTTGGACAAGACTGGCTTTGGAAGTGAACTTGGGAACGATAACTTTTTCCCAACTACCGATGACACAGCCATCTCTTCGTTCGTGAACAAAATATCCATCAGGTCCCTGGTCATCTGCCGAAAGTTTTCCTTGCTGACAGAACGCAGCTTTTCCTTTTGAATTTGGACACCAAAGCCCAAATCAACCTGAAAAAAGGAAAAGTTTAATTTCATTTCATAATTCTTACTGATTCATTCTGACCATCCTATTTGTGTTCTTTACATAAATAAATGAGAATAAATGACTCTGCTGACACAGGTCAAGTTCGGTTAAGTAGTTGTACTGGTAGTCAAATGATGGCCCGCAAACTAAACCTGGCTCTTTCCTCCTTGTTTACTTTAAAACTTAAACATGATTCTTCAAAAATCTCCTGTAGATAACAATAATAATAATAATAATACAAGGTTCAGGCAATCAGGTATCAGGTGTCAGACAAGACAAAGAAGTAGCTTGCTTGATCTGTATTCATATTTTTTGTCATTACAGTTAACATTTTTTTTTTCAGCAAAGATTAGAACTTGGGACATTAATTAAACTACACTGGGTCACTCCACTAATCAAACAAAAGGCACTTTGATTGTTTCCCACAATGATCTCTGAGACAAAAGTTTAAAAAAAAAAAAAAAAAAGCAGGGCTCACCAAAATCTAACTGGATCATCTGGATCATGATGGCAGGACATAAAAATGTATAGTAGAGGTCACTCACCATGTTATTATCAGATGGGCTGTGGGGTGGTAAATGTGCAGTAGTAGCTGCAAAACCAATCCATGGTGGCTTTGTCTGGTCTGAAATTAACAGAAAAAGATATGCAAACCAAATGACACCAAAACCACTACAATAATAAAACCATAAATAAACAGTTTTCTGAAGTCAATTTATTTGTCAGCTGTGTCACAGTTAGAACATAAAGAGAAGAACAGAAACACACCTTTCTTCATCAGAGCCACTTTCAGCCTGATGTTTTCCGCCTGCAGCTTCTCGTTCATATTCTCCATACTGTTTACTTTGTCCTCCAGATGATGCACTCGTCTCAGGAGGTCACCAACGACCTGAATCATCTGTAGAAAAAAAAAAAAACAATTTAATTTTTCCTACAACATTATTGAACTGAAGTTGATAATTATGCTCAACAAAACAAATGCTAATCATGACAGCTAAAATACAAACTTTAAAACATGAACTTTCACAGTAAAGACAATAAGAAACCTATCTGTGATGTTTTAAGATGTTTTATAGTAACAGGAATACTACTAAAAGTTTTTTAAATACTGTGACAAGCTATAGGAACAACTTCACCTCACTGATTTAAGTCTTGATTTCTTTTTTCTTTTTTTTTTTTACATGTATGATTAAAAGCTTTTAGGTCATCTGTGTTGTGTCAATAATAAACAAAAATCACTTAAAAAAAACATGAAAATGACCTGTAAGCTTACTCTGGTACTATATATCAAATGGTAACATTTGTGTTTAATATTGTACATGGACCCTTGGAGATAAGATAAACAAGTAATTTAATTACATTTACACTTATATATATATATATATATATATATATATATATATATATATATATATATATATATATGTTTGGGTATATTATGTTAGTAATCCTGATGTCATTGTGCCTGACACTGATGCTGCTATTCTGTGCAACTGTTTTTGAGATTAAAACGCGTATCTCCTAAAATCTAAACATCACAAAAAAAAAAAAAAAAAAAAACTCTTACATTTTCATTTGTGATGCATGGACTGTGGGTCATCTGAAAAAATAAGGATACATTCTAAGTTTGAGATTCATAACACAGATAATTTATTTAAAAAAGAAAAAAAAATTATAATAATGTTACTAAGAAATACAAATGAATACCCATGCAGTTATATTAGTTAAAACAAAAACCTGTCAACCCTACATGTCTAATATTTAACAGACCAGTTTGAAAATGTAACAAAACCTAGAAACTTTACTGTTTACAGAAGCTTTTTAAAATGATCAATTCAAAGGGTAACTATAAGATCAATCTGCTTTAAAATATATCGTCTCCCTTAAATACAAAGTCATTCACCTGTCTCTTTGGTGCCACGGGCTCCTCCACATTTGAAGCAGAGGTCTCCGGACGCTTCCGTTCGCCCTGCTCTGTATGTTTGGGAATCTCATCCGACTTCCAGAGACAGAAATAAGGTATAATAAAATAAGAAAACAGCTGAAGAGGACCGCGACATGCGGTTGAAAGCTCAGAAATCTAGCGATGGACCTTTGAGTTTTTATCAAACACGAAGACTTTCTATTTTGGGCAACGTGGATGAAAGTATATGATCATGTACAGTAGTTATAGAGAAAGATCCAGGTTAAATAAAAACTGTTCCATTATCAAATGACCTGATGTGCATTTATCTACATGAATCTTCAGTATTTAGAAGCTTCTACTTCTACTCTACAGTTTTATACTTTAGGAAACACTTGTTTATTTGTTCTCTGGCTGATAATTACATGAAAACATGAATATCACTGTCACGTTTGTCTACCAAATAAGAAACTACAGCCAGCATCCATTAGCTTAGCTTAGCTTAGCATAATGACTTGACACAGGGGAAACAGCTAGCCTGGCTCTGTCCAAAGCCAAAATAATCCAATGTACAACAATAAACAACACCTATAAAGTTCACTAATTAACACATTATATCTTGTTTTTAAAAAATCTTGTTTGAATAGTGGTTATGTGCTGGACTGCAGTTTCATATTTAACAGACAGATACTGTATGTGAGTGGTATCAGTTCACACCAGTCATCTGGAACTATTTGTTGTTCCTCATATCAAAATTTTAAAGAAAACTAAGAGCAATTTATTTTGACATTCGGGTGGAAGCAAATAGTCGTGGCAATTTATTGGACTAACATGTTTTTGTTTCATATCTTTTATACTTTGGGTTTTAGTACATGTCTAACACATGAGTATTCTGTATGATTTAAGTAAGTCAGGAGACTTTCTGTATCTTGTGTTCAAGTCTGTGTGTTTTGTACATTTCAAGACAAATTTCATGCTCCTGTTAATCACACAGCAGGGATGGGCCCAGTATTTCAAAACTTTTAATCCAGATCAGAATCCTCCGGATTGGATTAAATCTCAAAATTTGGTATTGTAACATGTTACATTTGATCCTGATCCTACAAAACTTGGATCCGGATTTGGTGATCCAATTCTACACAGAATCCAGATCAAATGTCAATTTTGGGTGTTTCAAAGCTCCAAGGTTGAGATTAGGATAGGTTTGACAATAAATAACAGGATTTCCCTGATGCCACTGTAAGGGTGGATTCAGCACAGATTCAAAGTGGATGTAGAGACATGCAGGACACATTGCAAATATTCAATTCAATTCAATTCATATATTCGTATTACTTGATGTTTGCATATGAAATTGACACAGACTACGACAAAACAATATCCAGCCTTTATTAAACAATCAATCAAATCAAAATAACATTATCAATCAGAATACACACACACACACACACACACACACACACACACACACAAAACTCAAAGCTTTCAGAAAAATGACTGTGGACTGTTTTTTTTTTTTGTTTTTTTTTTAAAAATAAACTCCTAAATAATCTATGTATGTGTGTATGTTCTTTGATGTCAACATAAAATAAAAGAAAAATGGTCACAAAAAGAAAAATCTCTGAAAAACAAAAATTCACATTCCCTCAGGTGGAAGTGGCAGTGGAACACCAGCCATCTTGATCCTTTGGGCCCTTCGCAAGACGTTTCCTCTTATGGGGCGGTTCCACCACTGAAGAGTGGGGGTCCTCTTGCTGGTGTTGGGGGCCACCTGAAGAGTGGGGGTCCTCCTGTGGATGTTGGGGGTCACCTGAAGAGTGGGGGTCCTCTTGCTGATGTTGGGGGTCACCTGAAGAGTGGGGGTCCTCTTGCTGATGTTGGGGGTCACCTGGAGAGTGGGGGTCCTCTTCCTGGTGTTGGGGGCCACCTGAAGAGTGGGGGTCCTCCTGTGGATGTTGGGGGTCACCTGAAGAGTGGGGGTCCTCCTGTGGACGTTGGGGGCCACCTGAAGAGTGCGGGTCCTCCTGTGGATGTTGGGGGTCACCTGAAGAGTGGGGGTCCTCTTGCTGATGTTGGGGGTCACCTGAAGAGTGGGGGTCCTCTTGCTGATGTTGGGGGTCACCTGGAGAGTGGGGGTCCTCTTCCTGGTGTTGGGGGCCACCTGAAGAGTGGGGGTCCTCCTGTGGATGTTGGGGGTCACCTGAAGAGTGGGGGTCCTCTTGCTGGTGTTGGGGGCCCTCTTGCGTGTGGGGGTCCTCTTGCTGGTCTTGGGTGTCGGCTGAACTGTGAGGGTCCCCTTGCTGTGCCTCAAGATTCAGGATAAAAAGCTGCCCCCCCGACTCATCAACCTTCTCCGAGTTTGCCGTCTCAGCCTCAGTCCCACACAGTCCAGATTCACCCCCTTGACTGAAGAGCCTCTGACCTTTTTCCACCAATGATGTCTAGAACAACATCAGTAAAGTCATCCCGCTTATATGGCTTGTTACCTGTTTTAGGGTTGTGAGACTCAGTATTGTCCTTTGTGGCCTTCTGTTTTAGATTTTTCCAGCGCAGTTTCACCTGTTCCAGAGTTCTTAATTCACCACTCCCTGTGGCATTGACACTGTTGGTGATGTTCTTCCCAGTGTTGGTTTTCATCTTGGATGTCACTGTTTTGTCAAGTTTAGCAATCAGAGTGACATAATGTGCCCTCACACCATCCAGCATCTCCCGGCAACGATGCAGAGGACAGATTTAACAGTGCTCATAGAGGATCGAGGAGCATAACTGAACGGCTAAATGGAGTGCTGAAGAGGCGTTTTGCGTGCCTGAACTACCCACACACAACATCATTCTCGCCTGCATCGTGCTTCATAACGTCGCTGAAAAACGCAAGGTTCCTCACTGTGATGGATGGCCCAGGCAGATGGCCCTGACCTACTGGCACCAATGCAACCAGATGGGACGGCTGGACGCGCACTGAGAGAAGCTTTTGTGAACCATTATTTCTCTTAGGGTCCCGTGATCTATAGGTCACTTTATCAATACAAACACTAGTATGCTGATGGAAAAGTTTTATGTTTGACTTTTTATGATCCAGTGGGACATTTGATTTACATATTGTGTTGTCTAATTCTTTTCCTTGTGTACCTGCTTTACTTTTTTTATGCATCAAAACAACAACAAAGCAGATTCCTTGTATGTTTGAATTTACAATGGTAATAAAATGATTCAGTTTCTCATTCTGATTAAGTGTATTACATACATTTGACCAACAGATGGCGGCTTATCCTTGTCCTTCTTATCTTGTGGTATAAGGATTATGATTATCCTGTCTTGGAAGTCTTTGAAAAACCAGGACAAAATCTACAGGATCAATTTTATCTGGGATAAAGAGGGATTATAAAATCTGAATAATTCTGATCTGGATTACAAATGTTGAAATACTGGGCCCAGGTGCCATGGAAATCTTAATGTGACTTTATTTACTTTTGTGAACTTTAATAAAATCCCATAGGTCTTGTTTTATTATTGGAACTCTCTCTCCTGTATTTATTTCAGTTTGGGAATACAAGAGCCCACACCAGAAGTCGAGTGAACCCAACTCTCATTTTACACACACACACACAGACACACACACACACGTTACCTTAATCTGGATGACCTCAGGTTTGAAAGTTATGTTGCAAGTACACTGGGAGCAGTTCAGTTTCGGCTCGTTGGAGACGTCTTGCGGAGGTTGGACAGGAGTAACTGCCTGGATTTGTGTGGATCCGATCGGCAACTTCGTGAAAACATTGACCTGTTTCTGTGACTTCTTGAACTTTTCCTGCAACCCAGAAAAACAACAACAGAGTCATGTTTGAGAACAACAACTGTTGTTGATGTTCTATTGTGCAAAATAACTCAAATACATTTTCTTTTAAGTCTTTGTTTGCAAAAACCCTATTACCTGAAAAGCCATGACACACGGTAGTGTGCAGAAGTTCCTGATGGAGGTATCTGACATGGCGAGGTGGTAGGCCGGTACAGTGTTTTTCCCACAAGTATCACAACTTAACCGAGCACCTGGCGAAAAGAAACTAATTTTACTAGAGAAACTTGGCCAAGAGTGAAGTATTAAACGCCAACAACGAAGGTAAGTCATGAGACTTTGCTGTCCAATACCTGATGCACTGACAGTTTGAACCTTGAAGGCCATCACACAGCTGCTGCTACAGAAGACGTTCACAGAGTCATCACTGTTTTTGTTGTCAACCATCTCTGCGAGCAAACGGTTGGTTCGACACATCGTACAAGACAGGGTTATCTTGGTTTTCTGTACAGAGAGAAAATGAGAATTTAAGTTACATATAAGAGCAAGTCTCCATTTTTCCTTTAACAGGCTTAGCTGAGAATCTCTGAAGGAGCACTGGGGGGATTTGTTCTACTTTAGTTGACACCCTCTCATCTTATCCCTTCATCTTCCTGTCTCTTTAACTATGGATCTTCATACCTCTTTGTATTTGTTCAGACACTCTGCGTTGCACAGAGTTTTGTTGCTGTCGTCCATCTTCAACATGAGCGGTTTGTTGTGGCAGTAGGAGCCGCAGTTTGCACATCCAGCCATGGACAGGTTGTTCACTGTACGGAAGCGGTTGAAGCAGGCGTCACTGCACATCTTGTGGACAGCGCCGCTCAGGATCACCTCATGCTTGCTCTGAAGGAGCAATGACAAGACAATAGTTTAAATTATTTCAGAGAAAAAACTCTTTGGGCAATAAAAGTGACCCAATAAACTGGAAAAAAGAAATTTACATAAAGTTACGTTTTATAATATACACACGCGTATTTTATATATATATATATATATATATATATATATATATATATAACACTATATATTATAGACTGTCTATAAGTAAAAGATTGTTTTTAATAGTTCTCCAAATAAACTGTATTATTGGGTTGATTATTGTTGTGTGGATACAATAAGGGAAGAAGGAAAATATATAATAACTTAAGACGTCTGTAGATTGTAGTTCATTCATGAATTAGTTAAAAAGAAAATTAATTGGCAACCATTTTGATAATTAAAATAATTAATTTTCAAACAAAAAAGCAAAACATTCTCTGGTTCCAGCTTTTCTAAGCAGCAGTTTCCTGTTTTTCTCTTCTTTTCTTTTTTATATCAGCTTCAAATTTCATTTTTGCTCTGAAGACATTCCCTTAAATTCTGGGACATTATAACGTATTTTCTGACCTTTTATAAACAAAGCAACTGAACGATTAATCAAGAAAATAATCAATAATAAAATGACTTAGTTGGAGCTCTGTTCTGTTTGACTTACAATGCAGTATCTGGTGCACATGCTGCAAAGTGACTGTGGTGCTGTTGGTTGTTGTGGGTTTTTGGAGACAGCAGCTTTCCTGTAGCTGGAGTTTTTCTTGTAATTGAAGGAGGTCAAACAGTTCTGGCTGCAGAATTCCTTCATGACTCCTTTAGCATCGGGAGCCAGGATGACGTCCTGAGGCCGAAATATCAACCTGAGAGAATAAAAAGAGATGCGATTAACTCGAGATCAAAATTCAGTAATATTTGGTAAGATCTACAGGTTGTATCCAGTCTTTCTGGATGGATGTAATAACAATAATCTCAAAACCCCTGGGTTTTAATATCATTATAACATTCACATCCCACTATCTCAGACATATTCCTGATGGACTAAGCAAAGATGATACATATCTCCTAAAGATTATGTTGGTAGGAAGTACAAAAGCCATTACAAAATACTGGCTTCAGAAAAACTGTCCTCCTGCTGAACTCTTGATCAATATTGTCAAACATTTGCATCTTCTAGAATAGATGACTGACTCCGTATGACTCCAAAAACAACTGGGTGAACAATAGGAATAATGGTGTGTTTTTAGTCAATGAGACAGATTGTTTATTAGTATTGTATGTAATGTAAAATTTCTTTATAACTGTGTCTTATCTTAACTAGCTAAATAAATATGGAAAGAGGAAAGACAGAAGGCTTTATTAGAGCTGAAACACTGCTTCCTGCTGAACTAACTTCTGGCAGTTGTGGCAGATCTTGGTGACTCCTTTGACAGTGGGGAGAGATGTGGTGAGGCAGGCGGTGGAGCAGAAGAGGGCTGGGGAGCCCTTCCTCTGGAAAGCAGTCTGCCCCTTCATCAGGCTCTTCTTGCAGTGGGAACAGGACATGTGTGAGGACGACGGGCTGACTTCGGGCAGCGTCTGTGTTTCGGAAGCTGGAGTGACAGAGAAGACCGATCCAATCCTCAAGTCATCCTGTCACCAAGAAAGCAGTGAGACAGAGGTCAGAGATGGTCCAATGATTCTGGATCCACTCTGTGAGAAAACCTGCTGAACTCAAATCCTGACTGAAGATCTGTATATTATTTTGGGGGTCATAATATTCAAGAACCAGACATTCACATATTCACAACAGCAGATGTTCCCTTGATGATGCATAAGTTACATTATGAGCTGTTTCTAGTGTTCAAGTGTTTGGGTTAGAAAAGTCATGTTGTTTTTGGATATTGTGGAGCACGGACTGACAAACATATTAAGTAATTATCGATTAATAATGACTAATTACTATTATCCATACCTAACGTGTACCATCATCTTCAGTCAAACCATTGCTGTGATTTTTGTTGTTCACGCCTCACAATTTTTTAGCATCACCCAGCTTTATATTCATGAGCTTTTCAGAATAAAAGATCATGACAATTGATTGTAGAGCTGGAAAAACTAGTTGATTAATCAATTAGTAGAATCACAGAAAATTAATCAGCAACTATTTTGATAATTGATGTATAATTTGAGTAATTTCTCGTACAAAAAATGTGCAACTTCCGTTTCCTCCTATGTGAGGATCTTCTCTCCTTTTTCTCAGTTTTATATCACTGAAAACTGAAACTGAAAACTGAACTGGCTCCATTTAACCTTTTAAAACGCATCAACGTTTCGGTGTGTGTGATAGATCATACACTGTTTGAAAGAACTACGTTTCCTGATTGTCTGTCATATTGTTGCAAGAATGTTGACACAAAATTGGTTCAGACTTATCACTATGGCTCCACAAGATGTACTACGGCAGAGCTTATATCCCCTTTTATTTGCCAAAAATAGGTGGGGGATTTAATTCAAATTCATGGTTGTGTCTCTGGTTTAGTCAGTTATTTATATGTACATTTATTTATTTGCACTAGTGATGTATTAGAATATTACAGGTTTTGTTTAACACCGTTGTTGACCGTTTTTCTTTGCACTGATGTTTCTTCGTGTCATTTTTTTCCTTAATGTTTATAGTTTGTCTTGCACTGGTTGTGTGTTCTTTGTTGTGTATTTGTGTGCATTTAACGTCTACACTATGTACCCCTGGGAACAAATAAAGTTTATTGAATTGTGGCTTGTGTAACATGTTTGTTTAGATTCCTGACAAGTGACGTTTTTTTTTTTTGCTCTACTCTCTCACCTTCATAAAAACCCTCAAAATAATCTTTGTACACCAGTAAAACGTTCATAAACCCATGTGAACAGAGGTGGGACCCACCTTTGCAGTATTGGGCTCATCCTTCACGCTTGCTGTAGTGGTGGAAGATACTAGAGCCTGTTCGTACTCCTCATCTATAGGCTCATCCTTAACCTTGACCAAAGGCGGTGAAGGAGACGACTTGATTGACCGAGTTACTGCCTGTAATCTCTCCTACGACGAGGGACAAAGACAAAAACTGCCTGTTTTAACAATCTTCTATGTATGATATTGATTTTTATAACTGATTTGTGTCAACTACAATGGTGGAAGCTGAAATCAGACATTTGATCTTATACTTATACTTACAGTGTCCAATCTTGGTATTGATAGCTTAACTACTTTCATCCCATTCATCATGGCCGCTGGTGATGAGCTGTCTCTTCCTACATGAACATTAGCAACATGTAAATAGGTTAATTGTGAATAAGGGTGAAGAGTAGGTAAACACATGCAAAAGAACTGGCACACATGTCCACCAAACATGTTCTTCCACCAGATCCAGATTATTATCTGGATCTGCACCAAACTATACAAACTCATAGATCTCAACACCATAGATATGTCTTATTTTTTACATCAAGTTCCAAACATTTTTTCTTGATAAATAAATTAATAAATTGGTCTTGCAATGTTAAGAAAAAAATTCCAGGAATCTGTACCAAAATGTAATGGGTTCTTTGTTTGGTGAAAATAGGTTCAAAACTTTTCATGTAATCTTGCTGACAAGCAGACATGGTGAAAACACAACCTCCTTGGCAGATATAATAATCATTCATTGCAAAAAACCTGATGAAATTTGAAATTTAACCATAACCAGACTGTTTTAGTCTTTAATTACTCTTTAAAAATGAAATGTTACACCACAGACTAGAGTAGTACATGATCACATCACTGAATGTATTACTAACCAACAGCCAAAAGCTTCAAAAATCATAAGGTTTATCTCTTTTGATTCATTTCAGCAGGTACACACAGCCTTAAAGTGATAGTTCATTTTATTAGATGTGGAGTTGTGTGAGGTGCTTATCTATAGTCAGTGTATTACCTGCAGTAGATTCAGATCAGCGTGCTCCCTGTTTGGAGAGGCAGCAGGGACAGAAGCTGAGTGATGAGCTGGTGTGGACGGGGTCAGCAGAAAAAAGTTTTTTAGTCATTTTAAAAAATGTCCACAAAAAAGCTAATATCAGTTCAAGCGTACTACTTATATTGACAGTTTTCACCACTTCATCTGCCGTCCAACAGCCCTTTCCTTTGAAACTACAGTTTGAGAACTGTATTCCTACACACAAGCTACAGCACATACTGTATTACTCCGCAGATCAGCTGTTTGAGTCAGACGGAACAAAGCGTAGGTGAGCTTGCGCGTAGGAATACGGTAGTTCAATGGTTGAAAAATGTAGTTCCAAAGAAAAGGGCTGTTTGATGGCAAATTAAGTGGTGAAAATATTCCAAATAAAACATACACTTAAACTGATATTAGGTTTTATAGGTTTTAAGTGGCTAAAACATGTTTTTTTTTCTGCTGACCCCGTCCACTGCAGCTCATCACTCAGCTCCTGCACCAGTGCTCTGTGCAACTAAAAACTCATCTGTTCAAACAGGTAACATGTAGTATTTTATGCTTTTAACCAATGTCCTACATCTGGTTTTCCTCTTGTGTTTTTTCTTTTGTGTTTATTTGATTTATTGATTTAATTCTTTCATTTGATTTTCTTGTGTGTCTCATGGCCTCGTGCTCAGTAACACATTGTTTTGCCACAGTGCTGTGTGCTCCCGGTTGGCCTTCCTAACTGCGAGCGTACTGAAAAGAATCTACTGCAGGTAACACACTGACTATAGATAAGTACCTTACACAAAACCACGTCAAAAAATCTGATCTATCCTTTTAAAAAGGAGCCTGCCATTCTAAAAACCTCAGTTTCATTTTTATTCTATTTGTTCCTCAACCATTTGATGCACTTGTCATGTCAACAAGAACGTCTCTCTGGAGGAACTGTCTGAAAACGTGAGCTTCTGTCCCTGTTTTTAAACATCATCACCTGGAGGATCTTAAGCACCTCTCTCCTGCAGTGCCTCACCTGTACTGGCTGTGGCTTCAGACAGTGGAGACGCGCTGGACTGCATCAGATCTAAAGCCACTTTTACATCCTCCACTTGGTCCTCCTCTGTTAGTGGTGGCAACACAGTGGGTTTCACATCAGTTTCCTCCTCAATAGAGTTACTGTCCTCTGCCACTGAGACTGTGAGGGAAGATTAAAATACAGACATTAATGTGACTTTGTAGACCAGATCAATGGAGCAGCAACTTCCAAATATAAAAAAATGTCTTCAGGGGAAGAAGAACTTAAAGGGAGATTCTTCTGAACGGTCATTAAAATAAACATGAAGTCATCCGAGCTCTGTGGCTTAGTTGCTCAAACTGTGCTCTGACAGGTCAGTCAAACTCAGCACAGTGGAGTCAGGTCAGTGGGTTATAGGTTTTATTACATACATTTTCAAAAGTTACACAAAGTGTTTTGCCCCTCTCCAGCCACGGGTATAAAGCTGGATTAAAAAAAAAAATAACAAAAAAGTCAAGTTTTTTTATTTGAATGATCCTCTATGGATTCTTTAAATCTAAAGTTCTAACTTTGAATTGGCACATTTTCTCAGTAAACATTTAAATCTGCACTGTCTTGTGTATGCAGCGGTTACTTGTTGTAAGTGGTTCAGTTTTAGCAGCCTTGAGTCACAACAGTCCTGTTTTTTGCTATATTTAAATATCTAATTGTACATATTATATTATTCATCTTTAAGTATTTGATATTGTCATTCTGCAGTTTTTCTTTCTTTGTTCTGTCACTTTGCTGATGTAACACTGCAAATTTCCCCACTGCGGGACTAATAACTCAATATCTTATCTCTTACACTATGTGGACCCACCACAGTTTACAGGACTGTCATGACTCAGGATGATCAGCTGACTGTAGCTGTATCATAATGAATCTAGAAATCTAGAATCTACAAGAGGGACAGACAGAAAAAAACTGCACACTGATCTGAGCTCAACAACAGCTGTCTGCAGATATCAGGCTGATGTGTTGTCAACACAAACAGTGCAGATGAATTAGTGAGCAGACTCTCAGTTTCTGTTCTGTCTGTGCTCAAAGTTAAAGTGGATGTCTGTACTTGGCTGAAGCATCCACAGTGTCAGTCCATCTGCAGCTGTATGGGACACCATTTATTATTTTGTTTAATATGCATAATGATGTGCTGTTTTGTCAATAAGCCGTCTAAAAAACCAAACATTCAGTTTACCAAAGCAGTTGTGTCATTTTTTTCCAATCAACTCACAAATTAATCAATTAATTGTTTTAGCGCTATCAATTATCATGAGCTTTTATTCTGAAAAATTCTGAATCTAAAGCTGGGTGATGCTGAAAATGTGATGCATACACAACAAAAATCACAACAAAGCTTTTTCAGATGATGATACATGTGGAGGATAGATAATAATGATGCATTAGTAATTAATAATTACAGTCGTCTTCGTCCACTTGAGCTCCACAATATGAATTTTTTTTTTTTTTTTTTTTTAAACACAAGCACTTTGTGATAAACTCACTTAGAAGCAGAACTTGTTTTGTGTTACCTGTGTTTGAACTGGCAGGTGAACGGCTGTTTTCCACTTCCATCAAACTGTTCTGCTCCTCCTCCTCTTTCATCTGAGCTTCTTGTTCCATCTGATCCACCGTACCAATGTCCATCATCTCATCGAGGTCGTCAGCTGCAGAAACCCGCAGTTTACAGCCACGAGACTCCTTTTCCTGCTGCGCGCCGACGTCCTCCCTAGAGTCACTGTCTTTGTCTGTGTTTGTCTCCTTCTTGCCATCAGAAGTCATATCTGTGTCCTCACTCACATCTGGTTCTGCAGGACTTTCCTTTAATCTTTTGTCATTTACTGCAAAATTTTCTTCATTCAACTCAGACTCTTCCTCAGTTTTTACCACAGTACCCTCTTTCCCAGCCTCTGAGGTGCTACCTGGTTCACCATCGTGCGAAGTCAAAGCTGTGCTTAATGTCTTATCTGAGGAGACAGACGACTGTGAAGATGATGGATTTTGAGGAGATACAGATGTAGAAGGGACAACAGCTTTCTCAGTTTCTTTATGTTCTGTTTCTTTACTCTCCCTTTCTTTTTCAGCAGCAACAACATTGTCCTCCTCTCCATATTCAGACAGTCTGGGAGGAGATCCACAAACAAGATCTGGGTCTCCAACGTCCACATTTGCTTCTGCCTCTGAAACAGCTTCCATGGACTCTCCATCTGTCCCCTCTGTTACCTGTGTTGGACAATAAACATAATAAATATACACTGCTAGACTACAGATTTTTATCTTGTGCTATCAAAATGTGAGCTTGTATTTTTCTATAAACTCCAAATATCAATATGGATCAATATATATATATATATATATACAGCTCATTTGACATAAGCAGTGATAAGTTTACTTGCTCCAATGTCAAAAAAAGTTCTGTCTTCCTGTTACCTTCTCAGAGCAGATAGGAAAAAATATAAGAAACAACTTTGAAAATATATTTACAAATTATGTTCTTGCTGCTAATGAAGCTGAAGCTCTGTTTTATTTATCCTCAATCACATCGCAGAGCTGCATTTGACAAAAATTAATATAGTTAAATCAAACTTGTTGTTCATCTTCAAAGAAGGCAAGTATGGGCAAATTTGGGATTTATTGACTTAATTAGTTTTGCAAAACAAAGGCGACATATTTTGTTAACACTTCACACCCCATCAACTGTAGACTAACATTAGTAGAGTGAAAGATCACACAAACACACACACACACACACACACACACACACACACACACACACACACACACACACACACACAAACTCTGATCAACTTCTGTTTTAACAAAAAGCATTTCATCAGCAATGTTGGTCAGTACATTTCACTTTCATGTCATTATTTTCATACAGGAAGGAGACCATATAATGCTTCCAAGTTAATGCATTTAACCTAGTTCAATAAATCTGCAGTCTCTCACAGAGCTACCTCTGCTTTTTTTTTATTAGTCAGACCCTCATCAGGACCAGTTTCATCCATGTTTCATTTGACAACCTGAATGATAGGTTAATTCTTTTCAGTGAATCACAAACTGGATTTTGAACTGAATCATGCCACCAAGAACAAGAATTAAATCAAATCAATTCCCACACATAATACACAGTATGGGATTGAAATAATAAATTGTTTACAGAAGCTGCTATTGAGTTTCTAATTCTCCTGTTTTTATACTGATGTTATCATAATTCAAATGAGCAGAATTGCTGATACCATAGTTACACAATACCGAGGAAGCAGTCACTTACACTGGTTTTGTTTCCGTAAATGTTCACAACAAAACAACCATAATCTGATGAAAATCCCAAACAGTTCATGCTCCTCCACCTACTGCCAAGTTGCTGTACAGCTAGAAAAACCTCACTTCTAAACCCGCTGAATTAAACAGTAGAAAACAACAAATAATTACCTGATCAAATAATCACCTGACTTAAAAAGGTGAGTGCAGCTATAAAGTCCCTGACAGTGAGATAGTGTTGAATTTGAGGCATTGAAGTTTTAGTTTTTGTTGAAATCACAGCTTTAGGGCTTGTGTTGCATGAACATGTGAATTCCTGCAGAATGCCACTGAAGAAAATGGGCTGAACTTTACAAAGAAGCAGTCTCACATGTGATCATAGTGAACATGCATGTATAATAAAACATCTAGAACAACAAACGGGTTGAGAAAATATATACTGCAATGACTTGAGTGTCATTTTCCCGTGTTTTAACCGCCAAACAAACACGACATTAAGTTAGCTTGTTGCTGATACCGAA